>NW_009216222.1:34341-49158 GCF_000690835.1 Fulmarus glacialis
GAGAGGAGCCCACGCTGGAGCAGGTTTGCTGGCAGGACTTGTGACCCCATGGGGGACCCACGCTGGAGCAGTCTGTGTCTGAAGGACTGCACCCTGTGGAAGGGACCCACGCTGGAGCAGTTCACGAAGAACTGTAGCCCGTGGACTCAGGTTGGAGAAGTTCATGGAGGACTGTCTCCTGTGAATGGGACCCCATGCTGGAGCAGGGGAAGAGTGTGAAGACTCCTCCCCCTGAGGAGGAAGGAGCGGCAGAGACAATGTGTGATGAACTGACCGCAACCCCCATTCCCTGACCCCCTGCACTGCTAGAGGTGAGGAGGTAGAGAACTCAGGAGTGTAGTTGAGCCCTGGAAGAAGAGAGGGGTGGGGGGAAGGTGTTTTAAGATTTAGTTTTCATTCCTCATTATCCTACTCTGATTTGATTGGCAATAAATTAAACTGATTTCCCCAAGTGTTTTGCCTGTGATGGTAATTGGTGAGTGATCTCCCTGTCCTTATCTCGACCCACGAGCTTTTCATTATATTTTCTCTCCCCTGTCCAGCTGAGAAGGGGAATGACAGAGCAGCTTTGGTGGGCACCTGGCATCCAACCAGGTGACTATGTTTTGTTGAGATAATGTTGCTTTCTGGAGCTGTTCTGCAATACTTTCTGGGTTTTTCTTTGGGGTTTTTGTGGATTTTTTTTTTTTAATGTAGATTTGAATATTTGCAGACAAAAATAAGAAATGTTCTCCAGAAATATTCTCCAGAATAATAGCCATTTTATTCCCACTGTTTTGTCTAGTCCTAAAAAGGCTTGACATGAAAGACCTGTTATTTCACCTAGTCCATTTCCCACTTCATGGTTGTTCCCTGAGTTATATCTACTGGCTATTTGTCTCTCTATTTCTTCCCCCCCAATAACAAAGCACCCTTTCACATATACATATATATATACATAAATTTACTTTTAAATTTTCTATACCATTAAACATAGCACTATTTGACTATTCTGCAACTTCAGATAAATATATCTTAACAACAATGTTAAGCACTGTGACAAATAAGGAAAAAGGCAAGAAGAAATTGTTCTTTAAATGTGGTGTTGCTACAAGCAATGGGTGGAACATAGGACAGTATTACTGGATGCTACTGGGTATGTTCGGGATTTGTGGCTTCGCTTTTAGTATTGCCTACCACATGAAGAAGTTTTTCTTTTTTGAAAAGGGAAGTATCTTGCATACAGTTAATAATTTACCAAGACAAAAAGCAAGACCAAGCAGTTCTCTCTCTCAAATAGCCTCTCACTTTGAAAAATGCTTTTTTTCTGTCTACTGTAGGCATTTAGGAAGGTTCAGCCTTTTGCAACCAGTGAATTGATATGAGTGGGGCTAGGCATGTGTTTAAAGGGAGTTACTTTCTACCTGTTTGTGGAATAAATTATGAGTTGTGTCTGGCTGCAACATAACTAGCCACTTATAGAGACACACCTCATTATTTTCCACTATTCATTGTGCAGGTGCTTATCTTCTTAGTTCACTGCTTCAAATAAACATGCACTAAATTAACCACAATTATAAAACACAGCAGAATATGAAAGTATACTACCTCCTTTCACTGCTCAACTGGTATATTTAATTATAGTGAAATATTTTACCAGTTGCATATTCAGAATGCAAATATTCATAAATCTCCCTAAAAACATCAGATACTGTACACAACACTACATTCAATAAAAAATAGCTAAATAAAGAAAATATGCCATTTAACATACTATGACATAATTAATGAGAGCAGTATTTGGGCTATCAAATCAATAACTGCTGAATATGAGAAAGAAGGAAATAAAGTTGGAAGGGCTTGATTCTGATTTCACCAAACATGAAAGAGAATTTTTGCGAGCAAAAGCACAACTCACTGCTGCAGACTCTTCTGCACTTCCAATGTGACAGACTAGTAAAGGGGAAAAAAATCCAAACCTAGCCTAGAAAAAATTCAAGTTTTCTATCAAATAGACTTTCACGATGATGAATGGCTGTAGGCTATCATGAAACAAAACAATTTACTACTCTCAGATATTGGCAAGATTTTACATATTTCTGATTTTTCTAAGCTAAAGTTGCTTCTGTTTTCTTTCTGTTTTTAAAACACAGGTTTTAACTTTATTTAAAAGTTTGATTTCTGAAAGCATAGTTAACACTCAGTTAAATAACAATTTAATCAGAATGGCCTGACTATGCATGGTTCATGCAAGTTTTGCTATCTTCTCCCATGTAGTTTTAATTTTTCTCATATATATGAAATCCCTAGAGCTAAAGGATTTTACAAAATCAAACACACCCATAGGCTCAGCAAATCTGAAGGGTCCCATTGCCTATTGCATCTGTAGGGCCAAACAGTTTTTAAAATGTTCGCAGAGAATTCTGGTAGGAAGCGCACCTGGGTGGCATTAGCAAGAGGACAGCCTGCAGGCCAAGGGAAGTGATTATTCCCCTCTATTTCACACTTGTGATGAGGCTGAGGCTGAAGTACTGTGTGGAATTCTGGGGTCCTCAACAGAAGAAAGACAAGGGTAGCCTGGAAAGAGTCGAGCAGTAGAGGCTGGAAACCCATTTTTGCTTAGCCGGCAGACTAGAAGACTGAAGGAGAATATCGTTGCTGACTTCAACTCCCCGTTTTTTGGTTGCAGGAAAGATGGAGCCAGGCTGTTCTCAGAGATGCAGGGTGAAGAGGTAACGGTCACAAGCTACAACATAGGAAATTCCCATTAGACTGAAGGAGAAGAGTTTTCCTCAGAAGAGTGGTTATTCATAGGGTCAGAGGCCCCGTGAGGTTGCGGGAATCCCCATGCCTGGAGATATACAAAACTCGACTGGAAAGGTCCTGGGCAACATGCTCAAACATTGCCTGACTTTGAGCAGGAGGATGGATTAGATAACCTCCAGAGCTGCCTTCCAGCCTAAAACATTCAATAGGTCTATGAATTCAAAAAGGACATGTAGGTTTTACAGAAGCTGGTGTATATATTAATTTCTGAAAACACCACCACCACCACCACTAAAAACATATACTGCATAATCACTCCATTGTGTTTACTTGTTTGTAGAACTCAGGGCATTTTATTCACAGACCTCATTCTTTTAGTTAGAAACTAGAAGTTTAAATTCTGAATCTTTGCCTTTTGAGTGTTAGGGTGGAGAAACTCTGTTCTGCTTATACAACCAAAAATGATGCACATTATAATGAACCACATTTATGTGCTTTCAATTAAATTTTAATAGTTCAGTGAAAATCTATGTTATTTCAACAACACAAATCCTGGATCATTATAGAATAGAATTAGAATTTTTTTCCATGGTGGATGAGATAATTAATCATTCCTTTATCTTTCTTAAAGCATTTCTTATTCCTCTGTTCTGATCACTACTTTTCAATAGCAAACTTAAAACTTTAGAGATGATTGTGCAAACATCTCTAAAGCATTTTTTCCTTGACAAAAAGTTTCAATTAAATGGAAAAGCGTTGCAAAAAAATACATAGTATCCTGCTTTAAATGAAAGAGGAAGGGAAAAAAATCTGAAAAAAATCCACTGGAAACCCACACTTTTAGAGCTTTACAATAAAAATGCAGTCTTTAAATTTGCAGAAATATATATACACACATGTAATTTCCAAATTAAAGTTATACAAAAAGTTTGATTTTGACTAATCAAAGCACCTCGATAGTCTTGAAATAATTTATTTTTCTCTATTTTTCCCTGTACCTCACTGATAGCATCTATAGGGTCGAGTGTTTTTGCTTAAATTTTGATCAAGTGCATTGATATTTCATTCTAACTCTGCCAGAATAAAATGATTGAAATATGGGTACATTAATGAGTACCATAGAAAACTTTGGAATAGATTATCTTCTGTCTTTATCTGACTACAGTACAGAGGCTTTTGCTCACTCTTTTTGTTTGTTTGTTTTTAATACACAAATCTTTTTTTTTTCTCTTTTCAAAATGCATGTGCTAAATATAGGGAAAGTATCTTATCTTGTAGATTCTATTAGCTTCTCTCACAATTTCAAGTACTAAGACTACATGTAGTATTTTTGACAAATGTGATTTCCTTTCTTGATATTTTATTTATTTATGAAGTGTCATGCTTACCTATGGTGCTACAAAAGTAATTAGCAATATATAATGAGTCATAGTGGAAAGCTGACACAGTGGATGTTATTTGAATTCCAAAAGGTCTTGATTTACAAGCCTGGTTCATAACTTCCCTTCTAACGATTAATAATGTCTTACCTTTTTACATGTTATTATCATAAAAGGGGATCTCAAAGCACTTTACATCAGACACAGACAACTGTTGCACTGCTTTGCCAGGATCTTGAGGTTTAGTATATACACTCAGTGCAAAAAAAATGGTGAAAATTAAAAAAGGAAAGAAGAATGGATATGCAATATAACTGTCTTAAAAACTGAAATGGCATTTTGACTTATTTCAAATAATGACAAGATATACAGTGGTAGTTAATGGCAACTGCTGAGGGGAGTGAGCAAGTGACTGGATAGGGGCTTAGTGCCGACCGGGGTCAACCCACCACTTTTTACAGGTATAATAATATAAAATAATTTGAAAATAAGAAGAGGAATAAAGTTTATTGCCCTCTTGGGAAATGGAAAGTTCTGCTGGCCAAAGCCCATCAGGTCACATGAAGTCATCTGAACACCAAGTATCACTGATGTATGCTATTGTTGTGGAAAGGGCTATTTTGCAGACATTCTATAATTTGGATATGAATCATTCTACTGCTTGAAAACATAGATTTTTGTCATGAACTCTATCTATCTTCAAAACCAATCTGCTTTAATCAGACAGTTGTGAATTATTTAGATGATGATTTGACCCCCTTCTTCACTTTATAACTTTCTTGAACATGTTTAGCATTCAAAAACGTTTCTCTTTTGGCTGTCAGCATTTGGGTCTTGATCCTAGATGATCTACTTGTGTACTTATTATCACTACTGAAGTAGTCTAAGGAGTAATCTTGTTTAAGATTCAGCATTGTACAAATAAAATATTGTGTACAAGTCTTATGACCTGATTCTAAGAATGTAGAAATAGAGAAGAGTTCCCAAAGGAGGACAACATAAATAACCAAGAGTTTGGGAAATAACCCTTATCTTCAGAGGCTTGTATTGCTGAGTCCTGGGAGGGAACATTGGATCATGAACTCATAGTCCTTTACTGTAACAGAAAATCAAAACTATAGAGAAGAAATCAAAAATACAGAAAGAAACCATTTTAAAAATGGATCAACCCCATTTTAAAACTAGTTCTGTTTTGTCTCAATCTTCCCTTCAGATGGTTGTTCTGGGAATTTACAAGTCTTCTAGCGGCTAGAAAGCTTGTTCTGGTTTCCATCTTCAAAGTACGCAAGGCTGATTAGATACATTTTTTTTCTTGTCCTAATTCTCCCATTAGGTTAAAGAGTTCATCTCCGTCCCTTGAGTGTGCACTTACACAGGAAAAGTTTTTTGATAAATCTTGCTTTTTGATCTTGGCAACTTTATAGTACCTATGGTTGGAAATTCAAGTTTGAAAAATTCATTGTCAAAACCAGATTCAGCATCTTAGTTATAAATTTAGTTTCAAAACAACTCACTAGAAGAGATGGCGGAATCCCTGATCTTTGGCAAAATGAAGTTTCTTCCAAAAAGATACACTTTGAAACAGTTTTTTAGAGAAAATGTTTGGTGGCATTGTGTAGGAGACATAAGGCTGCCACTGGTGTATTTTGGTCTCAGGAGGTCTGAACAGGTGTAGGGTCTGGCTGTGATGGTTTATATTCTTCACAGCAACCCATATGGTACTGTGTTTTGGATTTGTGACTAAAATAGTGTTGAAAATACACCAGTGTTTTGACTATTGCTGAGCAGTGTTTGCACATAATCAACATTTTTCTTTTTTCTTTTTTTTTTTTTTTATCTTTTTCCCACTCTGCACTTTCCTCCCCCCGAGCAGGTATGTCAGGGATGTGCAAGAAGTTGGGAGGGGACACATGCAGCTGCAATAACTGACCAGACGAATATTCCATGCCATATGATGTCATGCTCAGTAATAAAAGCTCAGGGAAAGGAGAAGGAAGGGGGGGATGTTCAGGGTTATGGCATTTGTCTTTCCAAGTAACTGTTACCTGTTAAACTGTCTTTATCTTGACTCACGAGTTTTCTTGCTTTTGCTCTTTCAATTCTCTCCCACATCCTGCTGGGAGGAGTGAGGGAGGGACTGGATAGGGGCTTAGGTGCTGACCAGGGTCAACCCACCATGGTATCTTTTTACAATCTACATTTCAGGTCTAAGCAGTTTATAAGACTGCAATACTAGTATTCCTAGCACAGATATAAAGCATATTTATATTAAAAACTCTCCTCACCTCTCCAGAGCAATTGAAAAATACTTTGAATAACCTACAATAATTTAAACTTAATCAAGCTTTTATAATAAGAGGATGAAGATGAACTTTATATATCATAGAGTGGGTAATATCCAAGGGAAATGGAAAAGAAATAACAGTTTGGATGGAAAGGCAATTGGACCAGAAGAAGAGATCAGGAACAATATCAGGAGGCTTTCTGGAGAGGTTCACAGAACTTCTTCAGAATCTGATATGGAAAAACTTTGGATTTTTTGATTCATTTTCTCCTTATTAGAGTTATTTTCTGGAATTATGTAGAATGATGGAAAAGCTAAATACAGTCCCTCTGTTGTTTTTTCTATTTTATTATTTATAGAAGTCAAGTTAAAAATTAAAAGTTCTTAATCACATCTTTTAAGGTCATTTAAAGACCATTCTTTGAAGGGCACTTCAAATTGTGTCTGAACTACTGTGGCTTTTTCAGTAATAGTCTAGGAGTGAGAGGTAATGTCCTAACGCTCCACCCCAAAATGGAATGTTAAACAGTGTTGGCTTGGGGAAGCAAAATGCAGCTTTTTTGTAGGAAAAGGAAGTTTTGTTTCAGATAAGCAAAATTTTTAGACATTCACATTGGTCTTAAAAAAAAAAAATAGATCCTTTATTCTATTGCGAAAGTATCTAGAGAAAATTACTTGCTTTATGTCAATAATAAAACAAATATCTCCTGTGCCTTCTTACTACATTATTTAAATTATGTACTTTTTACTATAAAAAAACCAAACTTTATGAACAATGTTCCACATGCAAGTTAGTCACCAGCTTCTGCCATATTTATGATACTGACAATGGGTTATTTTGTTATGTGTCCTTTGCAAAATGTAGTAAAGTTATATCCACAAGTGACTATGATTGAGGAAGAAAACATGAAAATCTTACAGGGAATAAAGCATAGACTTGAAGCAATGACAGTAATAGGAACATACAGAAATTAAAGGATATGCTGCACAATGGCAGGCATAATATTTTCTTCATGCCTTTAGGTCCAGGCCTTCTTATCTCACTCTTCTGAACGGAATTTTTTATTGTTACGAGTGCCTGAAACATACGTAATTTGCAGCATGTTATCTTGCTAACATGAGAAATCACCCATGAAACTATGCAAACAGTACAACATGTGGGCAAGGGGACAAGGAAAGAAAGCCTGTTTAGAAAAGTAAAGCAACTAGACAACATTAAATGTGTAGAAAACTGCAGGCAATGACTGAAAGCAAACAATGAAAAAGGAGGCTGATACACCAGAGGGTTGTGCTGCCATCCAGAGGGACCTCGACAGGCTGGAGAAATGAGCGAACAGGAACCTCATGAAGTTCAACACGGAGAAGTGCAAAATCCTGCACCTGGGGAGGAACAGCCCCATGCACCAGTGCATGGCTGGAAAACAATTTTGCACAGAAGAGCCTGGGCGTCCTGGTGGACACTGAGTTGAACATGAGCCAGCAATGTGCCCTTGCAGCAAGGAAGAAGAGTGATGACCTGCATTAGACAAAGTATTGCCAGCAGGTTGTGGGAGGTGATACTTCCCCTCCACTCAGCACTGGTGAGGCCACACCTGGAGTGCTGGGTCCAGTTCTGGGCTCTTCAATACAGGAGAGACATGGACATACTGGAGAAAGGCCAGGAAACAGCCACAGGGATGATGAAGGGACTGGAGCAACTCTCCTACGAGGAAAGGCTGAGAGAGCTGGGATTGTTTAGGCTGGAGAAGTGAAGTCTCAGGGGGATCTTATTAGTGTTTATAAATACCTGAAGGAGTGTGCAAAGAGGACAGGGCTAGGCTCTTTTCACTGGTGCACAGTGACAGGACAAGAGGCAATGGGCACAAACTGAAACTCGGGAGATTCCCTCTGAACATCAGGAACACTTTTTCACTGTGAGGGTGGTGGCCGAGCACAGTTTTCCCAGGGAGGCTGTGGAATCTCCACTCCTGGAGATATTCAAGAGCTGTCTGGACACAGTCCTTGGCAACTGGCTACAGGCAGCCCTGCTTGAGTAGGGGGGTTGGACAAGATGACCTCTAGAGGTCCCTTCCAACCTTGACCATTCTGGGATTCTGTGAAAAATCACTAAGCACATGAAAATGTAAGTAAAGGAAATGAATAGCCAAGCTCAGAAAGTTCAGTAATAGAACAACATAGAAGTAATGATGTAAAGGCTGAAGACAAAGTGACAGCAGTATTTGCAGAATTAGTTCTGCCTCTGCGCCAGCATGCCCAATATATATGTTTCAATAGTACTCTGATGTAGGTTCACTGGCATGATATATACCAGAGTCTGGAAATATAAAATTTAAAAACTTGAATCCAGACAAAAATCAATGTGATTTGTGCTTCAAGTTACATATGGGTGATTTGGAGAATCCCACATTTTCCTAATGATCACAGTGACTGTGATCCTTAAATTCCTCTCAGGCTCTCCCTTCCCCTTACCTGTGATTTGTTTTCCCCTTTAGCATTCTGTACAACTTTACAAGAACTTGCATCTTGTAACATATTTTTTCCTCTCACATCCTTTTGTCTTCATTTTTTTCACATGATCTCAGTACAGGTGGCCCTCCTTTCCTTTTTCTACTTTTTTCTTTGCTTTTTGTGCCTAAACATGCAGTATCTGTTTGTTAGGCAACACTTTCACTGTTAAGTCCTTTCTGAAACGTCACTTCAGTTGTAATATACAGAAGAATACTAATATTAGCTTTAAAACTGTCGACTGCATTTCTTCCCTAGAATTCGCAGTGTGTCCTCCTGCCATCCTTGTTTGTCTCTAAGATTTTAGGTTCTTTGGGGTACACATTGCCATTGCTCATTCTGTGCAGCTGGTAATGCTTTGCAATTAAGGAGTAATATTAGAGTCTGAGGTCTGGTTTCCATTTTCATGCAAGATACACCACCTAGACAAGAGAATATATGTATTACTATGAGGACGGGAATTCGTGTTCTCATTTGTGATTGGCTAATGGCACTGTAGAGTGATTTGTATACCTGATTATGCCTAGTGATTGATAATGGTTAATTTATTTCAAAGAGTGCAGTGCCAAGACTAAAAGAAGAATCAGCCAACAAAAACATCACTTCATCATGTAGATAACTCACATCCACTTTTTTTTTTTTCACTTTCAGCTGTATTAAAATATTTAAAAAATAAAGTCCTTGAACAAAGAACATCATGGTGCTGATTCAAGGCTCTATTTAGCTGGAAATTATTCATACCCAATAGAAATGACATTTTAGTTTTAGACTGCCGAAGTGAACTTTATTAGTATGTCATTAATCATTGTCTTGGAGGTGACACCTGGGGAAAATGATTTAGTGGAGATTAGAGCACTCAAATGTAACACTGAAAATATCACATTTATTTCCAGCATCAATCAGTCAATGAAATACATATTAACGAAAAATGACATTTATGTACATTTAAATCTGCTCATAACAAAATGCACTGCTTTCTATTCAGGAACATTTTTTTTTTTTTTTTTCACATTTTATATTGAGTTTATAGTTTAAATAAAAATCTGCTGTTATCAACGTATTCCATTTTAAATCTGTGTAATAAAACACATTTGAAAGAAGATAGAAATTGGAAAGTTATGCCAAAGAGAACTATTTGTTGGAAAAACAAGCATTTCATAAAGAAATTTCCACTCCATACAGTCTATAGGCATTGCCGCATAGCCAATATTTAACTCCAAAAGTTTGAAATTCTGTTCACTTTCTTAGACTTTGCTGATGTTGTAATAATAACAAAAAAACCCAATAAACCAACCAATCAACCAACAATTTTTATTTTGAGATGGAAAAAAAAATCATTTAGAAAATCACCCATGAAAGAGCTGGCATCAAAGTAAGTGCGTATTAATTCTTATCTTTCAAAGAGCAATAATTTTTTTATAGCTTATTTAAGTCATGTGACTTGGACTAAACAATAAAATTGCTCTCTTTCTCTCCTTTACTCTCTGTTAACATTTCTCTTTATCTCACCTTTACCAGACTCAGGGTGCCATAATCTTATAGTTTCTAACATAACTTCTTTCCCCTAATTTTCCCTGGGAATTCATTGTTAAAACTGAAGAAAGCAGAAAATCACTCTTTTTTAAAGGAGGTGTTATACTTGTATTTACTGGAGGACGAGAAAATCAGCTGTTTCCTACTCTTTAGGTTTTTAAGCATGAAATACTGTCCTGATACCAAAAAACAGTATCTGTTACTAAGAAATAAAATATTAAGTCACTGCAAATTAAAATCAAGCAGACTTGGTATACACATTTACAGTTTTACAAATAAACCTAGAAGTATTCAATACTAAATGTTGCTTTATTTTAAAGATTTTTTTTTCATATTAATGAAAGTTGTTGTTATCTGTTTCTTAATGGAAAATTTAAAAAAAAAAAAATCTCAGTATGTTGTACTCTATTCTGAAAATTTATTACATCCTCCATTCTCCCTTTTGCACTAAGGTAGTGGGTAGAAACATAATTTCTTGGCAATGTCAGAGAAGCATGTCTATAAATAATTGTACATACTAAATGTTACAGAGGTGCATATTATTCCATAGTTATTATGACACAAATCTGATTTAAAGCCTGTGTGTATTATGTATGTATGCAATACAATTATATATATTAAAAGGACAAAGTAATAAATAGAGAACTTTAAATATAATGCTGTTTCAGAGAGAAACTGAACATTCATTTTCAAAATGAGTGTCTACTATGGAATCTGTGAAATAAATATGATTCAGATCTCTTAGAATGCAGAGGCAGCTCAGGAAGGTGAGAATGAATTAGTATCTATGACATCGATTTAGAAGGTACAGTCAAAAAATAATAGTACCCATCTAGTTTCTCTAGTCAGTAAAACATGAGCTCCCTGGAGCTCCCTGGAGTTGAGGTATATTTGCTTTGCTAAACTTAACAGTAAGAATTGTCACCACACATCAGCAATCCACAACAGGGAGGAGTTTGAATAGCTATAGCTACAAATAAAAAATTTATTTGAGAAACAAACATTTTTCCTTACTAAATACAGATCCTTATCATCCACAACTCTGCTTTTTTTTATGCTGGCAGCAGTGGCACTGTAAGAAATAAACATTTGTGCCTCAATGAGGGGCCTGGGGGTATGAGATGTCCAGCTGAAAGACAATGAGAGAAAGTACCGGAAACTGTAAAGGAAAATGAGTTATTTCAGAACTAAGTCATTGGAAGTAGAAGTTACAACCTGAAGTCTGATCTGATCTAAAGCAAATACTTCCTAAAGGTAATTTTCATTCCTGGCTTTAAAAGCACATGTTTCCTGTGCAGAGGCATCTCATCACTGAGAACTCAGCGATGTTTCAGGATCAGATGAGAGCAGGGTGCTCTTTGGGGAGCAGAGCAGAGCTCAATTTACTTGTTTGCTTTTCAACCAGACAACCCTTATTGCTGAACTATTTAGTCCTTCACCAGTCTAGAAAAGGCACAACTGCTGACAGAAGTAATGCCCTTTCCTTTAGATGAGGTTGGAGTCTTTCCATCAGCTCCAAAGAGCCCATGTTGAACAACTGATCTTCACTGTTCTGTGCCTCACTGTCCTCTTTGGCTATATGAGAACTATAAAGTTGGTAAAGCAGAATGGTCTTAAATAAAGGTGCTTTATGAATATATAGTAGAGGTCAGAATGATATAAACTGAAAAGAAAACGCAGCAAACATAGTATTTCTCCAAAGGTATCTGAAGAGTGGTAACAGCAAGCCTCTCTGGGCCTACGGCTTGAAACTTTATAGTGGTGCAGAATGAATATAAAAATCCCACCACAAAAAAAACAGAGCAAACAAAATCACAAACCACTGTATTTTAGTCAACATGAGAATACACTCATACATTAAAGAGCACGTGCTACTAGAACCCAGAATCAACCCCTAACCAAATGAAATGAATCAAGGATTTCTCAAGGTACTACCAGTATTAATATTTAACAGAACCTATTTTGCTTGAGATAAAGGTCAGGAATTCATTTACAGTACCATTATCACAAATGTGAAATCTAGCATGGATGCAGACTCAAACCATAGCTGGCTGTTAGAGGTTGCTACAGCAACCTGTAAAGGTTGAAAACAAGGTTCAATGAAGTCAAAAGTCAGGAAGCTGAAGTTAGAACAGACTTTGTTCATTTTATGTTAATCTACCAGACTGCTATATTCCTGATACTTTAAACACAGTCCACCTAAATGCGTTTCAATTGTCTATGTGTGATTTTGTTACAGAAATATTAACTGTTTAATACATCAAAATGTATTTTGTTATGTTGCAAGCTGAGGTAACTTGTTTTCTAAGTATTTGTTAGTATATTAGTGAAGCAGTAATGAACAGGTTGCATGGACTGTAACTATAAAATTAGCTTTTGAGTGAATATTGAAGTTGAATCCTGCTATGCAAAACCAGAGAATATTTTGCCTTTAGGTTCTGTAAAGTTTTTTATATTTAAAAAATAAATTGGTTTCCCTTTCATCTGTGAGTGAAGATGTGCTTCAGTATGGAGAGAAGTGACAATCTTGATGATTAAAAGAAGCAGTTATTCCAATGATGGTGAATACTACCAGTAGAGCGAGTGTAGTGAAGGCATGGTAAAATGGCTTGCAGTTTCTTCTTTTTTTTCTGGAGTTTCTATTTAGACTGCTTCTCAGGTTCACATTTTATTTTATTTTTTTCAGAATGTAATTATTAAATATGAGTCAATAATCTGCTATACTGTCACTGTTTGTTTTTCCAGTCTTCTCTGTTTCCATTCCTTGAAGAGCAAAAATTTTTGCACATGTCATTTTATTCATTAGTCCCTTAGGATGATTCCTCTTTCTCTTTGCTGTTTATCTATTGGTCTAAATGGTGATTGATGTTTCATATAATAACCTCTGAATAAACCTTTTGCTGTTTTCTGAAATTTTGTCTGACATTGGCCCCTCTATTTCAGGCAACTTATAGAGGAAACACAAAAGTCTTACGAGGCTGTAGAATAAATGATTAAGAGTATGGAATTCATATTAAGAATTAGTAGTAACAGTAGATGATGCCATTAGGAAGAGAGATGTATGAAAGGACACAAACATATAAAAACATTAGGAAAATAATATAGGAAACTTTCCAGGACCCAATTTTTTTGTTTTTATACACCTGGATTGCTTTCAGCAGTGACTATGATTTCTACTTCTAAAGTTATTACTTGCTTTTGCTTTTAATGTTTTCTCTAGCACAAATCGCTCAGTGTCACCAGTACACTGTTGAGAGTACTCAGTCCCCTCAACAGAGATCTCATTTCAAAACCTATTTCACAAATCCAAGCAGGAGAGGTCAACAGACATATCCTTACCACTTAATGTGTTTCTAAACACAGGTTTCCCCCAAATTTACTTAATTCCCTGGCTGAGAGCTTGACAGGGTGATAACAATGTCCTTTGGGTCATGAAACAAAGTTCTCTTTCCACTTTGCTAGAAAACTTGAGAAAACATATAGTAGTCTCTTACAGACTTTTACATTTTTCTCCCTCCCCCTCTTTAAATCATATTAATACCTTTTGCACTACTCTTTTCTCATAAAAAAGCCTTGAATCTTTTTTACTGGGAACCTGCCCTCTCAGTGACTTTCATCTTTTCGAGTTTCAGAGTTGCAAACACTTATTTTGAAAAGCAACGATTCAGCAAAATGTTGATATATTATTGGCTTCCGACTTACTCCTTAGCTTGTGTAATGTAATAGCCATAGTCACCATACTCTCCTTAGGTTAGTAGCATACAGTATGCATTAATAAGGGAGCTTTGCTGGTCTAAAAGCTCTGCATTTATATGACTGGAAACATGCACATCAGAAAATGACAGCAAGTCAGTTCTGGTACAACCATTGTGTGACGATCTTTATGGTACGTTATTACCTGTGCAATATGTGCAGTCAGCATGGATTTATGAAAGGCGGGTCCTGCTTGACTAACCTGATCTCCTTCTCTGACAAGGTGGCCTGCTTAGTGGATGAGGGAAAGCCTGTGGGTGTTGTCTACCTAGACTTCAGTAAAGCCTTTGACACCATTTCCCACAGCATTCTCCTGAAGAAACTGGCTGCTCATGGCTTGGACGGGCGTACTCTTCGCTGGCTAAAAAACTTGCTGGATGGCTGGGTCCAAAGAGTCATGGTGAACGGAGTTAAATCCAGTTGGCGGCCGATCACAAGCAGTGTTCCCCAGGGCTCAGTTTTGGGACCAGTTCTGCTCAGTATCTTTATCAATGATCTGGATGAGGGGAATCGAGTGCTCCCTCAGTAAGTTTGCTTACAACACCAAGTTGGGCAGGATGTTGATCTGCTTGAGGGAAGGAAGGCTCTACAGAGGGATCTGGACAGGCTGGATTGATG
>NW_009216222.1:49375-49674 GCF_000690835.1 Fulmarus glacialis
AGAGATAGTGTGGCCATCAGGAGTAGGGAGGTGATCATCCCCCTGTACTCAGCCCTGGTGAGGCCGCACCTTGAATACTGTGTTCAGTTTTGGGCCCCTCACTACAAGGACATTGAGGTGCGTGTCCAGAGAAGGGCACATTTCCAACCTAAATGATTGTATGATTCCATGATTCTATATCCAAAGACCCTTCAAACTGAGATTATATGTTTGTGAAAAACGTACCGAAATATGTAATGCAATCATCAAATGTATTGCAAGTAATAAGAAAGAAGAAAACAGATCAAAAGAAAGGGAAA
>NW_009216222.1:49710-50350 GCF_000690835.1 Fulmarus glacialis
GTGGCTGAACCAGCTTCTCAGAGATTATTCAACTCCTATGACAGTAATGGTTTAGTCACGTATTTGTTCACCAATATGGGAAGGTAATCACAGGTTCAACTCACTTTCTGTAGTGTATTAAGGTTTATTTTTTAAAAATGAGCCTCTCCTCTTCACATGATATTTTTGTAATCAAAATCATGTGTATTGCAGTTACTGCTCTACCTTTAAATTCTTCACATCGTCCTTGTGCAAGTGGCCTTAAGAAGACCTCTGAACTGTATAGTCAAACTCCTTGGGACAAAAACTTCTATTAAGAATGAGTCTTCACAGTGGAAGTTCTGGGCAATTTTCACAGTGTAGATTCTGTCCCCTTCCTGTTTCAGTTCTCAATAACTGTAAACTGAAGCTTAAGTCTGTAGATTTAGATCAGTAGAATCACACAGGCTTTAAAGGCTGAAGCAGATATAGAATTTGGCCCACATATGATCCTCTTTATTTTATACACTAAGGAGTACAAGTCAGAGTCTGGAAACAAAATCTGAGTGTCTAAAAGTACCTTTTTGTCCTGTGTGGGTCATTTGACTTCAGTGGCTATAACTCTCTCTTGTTCACCTTTTGATTAGTCCTCCTGCTAGAATCATAGAATCATTAAGGTTGG
>NW_009216223.1:0-4028 GCF_000690835.1 Fulmarus glacialis
ATTAATTTTATTTTTTTCATTAATTTTATTTTTTTTATTCCAGTACAGGCTTCAGGCAGGTTAGATGCCTGACTTGGCCCCCACCCCCCAACACAGGGACTGGAGTATGTTACTGCCGAGTTATACTTTAACTTCTCCGCAGGTAATAATTAAAGAGATTCTAAATCTGTTTCCCCCACAGAAACACGGAGGCTTTCTTTCGCAATAGATTATATTGATCACACACACGGGCACGCTCTCCTCGGAGCCACCGCCGATCGCATGCGGTGCGTAGAGCTGCTCTCAATTCGATGTGCTCTGCTCACACTCCCCTGGACCTTACCCCTTTTTTTTTTTTTTTGAGCTGAAAGGTTTCTTTAGGAATGCATTTCTAGAAACACTTCCAAATCCCCCCCCAAGAGGAAGCTCCACATGCATACATCCAGTCGCTGAGATGCATACATCCAGGCTTTGGCCTTACCTCTGAATTTCGTCCCATAGTCACATTGTGGGTGAGTTTAAAAATAAGACATGTAGAGGGAACAAAGTCACTGACACCGGTAGGGGAGTATCTCTGTCGATCAGGAAGACCTCCGACTTTTTCTAGCGGCCACGGTTTCCAAAGAAAACCTTCAGCCTCATCCTAAGAGCCATACTGAAAGTTTTAGGGGTTCTCAGTTACTTGAGATCATAAATTAATCTGCCGGAGAAGTGTGGCACACACCTGATATCAAGGGAGGGTCAAGAGCTGGCCAGTTCCAGCTGGTCCCGCATTTGATTTACTTCAGGCTGTTAAGATGTATGCTGTGGTGTTTTGATAAGAAAAAAGGAGTCAGCAGTTTGATTTGGCAATTCTTTCTTTTTTTTTTTTTTTTTTTCCTCTGGAGAGGGCCACAGTTTAAACTAAGGAATTTGTTATTGCTGTTGGGGTGGTTTTTAGCAGAGGTTCTTGGTCTGCATGGGGCTATCTCATCACTTACTGTTAACACTTCACTCTGTTTCTTCCTCTCCTAAGTGAGCCAGTCAGTGGCATGAACTATTTTTATGCAGCTTGCCTATCTCAGGCCTTTGCCATCTCCACCTTGTGCCTTTGCAGGGGTTCACCCCAGCCAGGGTACTTGGAGCAACAGCAAAGGCAGTGGCCATCACCCAAATGGTCGCACCAGAGAACTGCTCCATCTGGGCAGAGCCCTACCACAGCTCTCCCCCTCACACCTCTCTTTTCCGCAGGGCCTTGTCCCCGAGTTGCATCAGGCCCCTCAGAAATGTGTGATTTTTTTTTTTTTATACTGTACAGATGTACTCATACAAGCTGCAGGGCTGAATGCGGGAGGCTGCTTGTTCTTAGCTGAATTAAACTATTATTTGCAGATTTCTCCTGCACCCGCTGTGCCCTTTCTTATAGCCCCCCAAAACTTTCCATCACAGAGCGTTAGAAAATACAAAAGGGATGTTATCTCTGACATGAGGATCTGTGTAGCATAAAGAATACCAGCAATACTCCAGACCGGAGGACCACCGCACAAATAACACCCCTCAGAGGCGGCAGCAACGGGTGCAAAAATGAGGGACTAAGAATCAGATCAGGATTTTTTGATTCTATCCCTGATTTTTTTCTCCTTTCCTCCTATTTTAGTTTCTCTGCCTCTAATATAGGAAAGTAATAGCCACTGACCCTATTGACTTTCCATGAAGTTGATGTCTAAAAAAAATTGGAAATCGTCAGAGGACATAATCTGTGACAATATTCTAAGGTGGATGCGCTGCCATTCCTTGTGTTGGGGTTGGCAAACGTTTCTCAGCAGAGACCATATCTTCTGTCGCATGTAGCTTTAGAAAAAACATCATCATTTAGGCTGAAAACTGATATGCTGACTGTCTGTACCGGGCAGATTATTTTGAAAATACCTGCCAAAACAATTTGTCCATTTCCAAGAACAAGGTTATGGAAATATAAACAGGTTTGCTCATACTAAAAAAATGGAAACTTTTTCCTTTGAAATGCTCTGCTGCCCTCAGGCTTTGAAGCACAGACTCAAAATGTGACCCTTTTTTTATTTAAAATGTGCCTTTCCCTTTCCGTCTGAAAATTTATCCAAATGTGGCTAACTTGTAAATATTAGAAATTTTGTCATGAACACACTCTCAGTAAACATTTCTTTTATTCTAGCAGGAAAAAGGAATCGCTAAAGATTGGCCCTCGCTGCAAACAGAAGCTTAAGGATACAATGGTGAGGCTAGATCTCCCCTTTAATCCCCACCTCCAAATTTTCCCCGTGAGCCCAAGCTTTGGCGCAGGATCTGAGAGGTAGGAATCCTATCTCTTCTAAGCTCCGAACGATTTGAAGGTTGTGTCAAGAAGAAAGGTCTCCGCATGGATACGACGGGGAGAAAAAAAAAATCCAGCCTGTGACGGAGCAGGCGATAGAAGCAGCCAAGCAGTCCAGAGAGAAAAACTGGGACTGGTGTTTGGAGGCAGGAGCCTGGGACTGATTAGGTAAGGAGACACAGGGGTTGTGCAGAAAAAGCAGAGAGAAACCGTTCGGTTGAGGAGCCCGGAGGGGAGATGGGAGGGGGCAAGGATAGCAAAACCGACTAACGTTGTCAGCCAAGAGCAAGGATGCGTAATTGCAGAATGTCCAGAGTAGCTGGGCTGAATTTCATTTGAAACATGGTAGAAATTCCAAAAGTCAAAATGTTTTATTGCAGTATTTTTAACTGATGCAGTTCACCTGCATCATTATTGCTTTTTATTTGGAATAGAATCTGCTTTCTAATGCTAAAAAAGAATTAAATGACCTTCAAGAGAAGTATTTCAGAGCTGATCCAAAACATTTTTTAAATGATTTTTTTTGTGCATCACCACCGAACTAAGGAAACGTGTTACATATTCAACACTAGCCGCAACATCAGGCACTGGGATGTTAAGAAAATGGCTAACCTGAGGGTTTCGGAGCACCTCGATTCAGTCTCTGTACATTATGATACACACGCACACAGAGTTTATTCCACAAATTTCCTGAAGCAGAAACGAAGCCCTGCAAGATACACTTCCTCTGGGGACAGATCAGAACTTTGTAGTTTTCATTCACTAGGTTCCTGTCTAATTTGTCACAGAATTGGGTATGGTTCATGTACGAGATAGAGAATTACAAGAAGAGAAAGCAGGGCTTTGTGGCAAGGTGATAGCTGAATTTTGCTTGCTGAGTTTGCTTCCATTCCCCTTTCACCTCAAAGCTTCTACAATGTGGGGAAAGTGCCTCAAGAGGTAATGATTAACCAAGGTTTTCATATTATGAGGGCCCATCTTGAAATTTTGGGGTCTGGTAGGATGAAGTGAATCACTCACTCCCTCAGACAAAATCCATGGGACTGTGCATTGACTACGCCAAGTGATGCAGAATGCCAAACGGGTTGAAAAATCAAGTAGGAAGTATCTCTAGTTGGATACCCAAAGTTAACAAGCATTTTTTTATTTAAATCTCTATTGTTTGGCATACAGATTTATTAAAAAGGGTAGGATGATCTCATTGTTTCAATTCCAGGTTGTAAAAGATGTTTACTAAGCACCCAGATACTATTGCATGGTGGGGAGAGGAACAGGAGAAAAACAGCAGCGTTAGGTTCACATTAGGATTTAAGTTGTGTGCCCCAAATAAAACCTACAGAGTCCCATATAGGTAAGCTTAACAGTGGAAACTAACTCCTGAAGAAAGCTTTGCCCACGTACTACTCTGAATGCCGAAGGGGTGCTCGTGAAGAAGATCAAGAAAAGTCCCACTGCCCTGTCAAATCGCATTCATACACCATTGCGCTAAGAACGCATGAAACAAAGGCTTTGTAAAGTTGCTCATGAAAAGGGGGGAAGGAGAGGAAGAAAAAAGGAGAGGAACAAGCTCGTGGTATCAGAGAACAGAAATAAAGTGCTGCCCCAGAAGAGACCAAAGTGCATGTCTGTACCGGTGAAAGCACTTGGCATCTGGGACGCTTCCCTTTCGGGCGAACACCACAGCAACTTGCCTTGTGGTTACTGCACAGTCTCCTTCCCT
>NW_009216223.1:4059-32957 GCF_000690835.1 Fulmarus glacialis
CCCAGTTACTTCAGAACCAACATTTTTCTATTATGTAGTCTGAATTTTGAAGAACACGTTTTTTCCTGGAAAATTCTTGGTCATCTCCAAGGCTGGAGATTAAATTAAAGCTGTATGACAAAGCATCTGCACAAGGGATTGGTACCAAGCGGTGTGATTAGCTTTCATTCTCTCACTTCCTACTGCTTCCTACTGGCTTTAAATGTTTATAGAATCTGTAATGCTCTTTTAATTTGAGTGTGTGTGTGCCTGTGTGTAAAATATTATATGGCTACGCAAGATTTATCCACTACCTAATTTATTGCTGTTCTTTTTAATTTCCATTAAAATACAGGTTTTTGCATCGGTTCTTTGATTTTTCATTCCTTATCAATTTTCATTCCTTGATTTTTCATTTCATTCAGCCCCACTGCAAGTTTAGGGGTATTAGTGATGTCTCACTTATTTTAAAAAATGTTTTTTATTTTTAGGGAGTTGAGTGCTTATGAAAGGTAGCAGGTTGATAGCTTTTAGGCAGTATTTCAGCTCATCTGCTGATCAGGTACAACACAGGTGACACCTCTGTCCTACCAAAGTTAAGCATAATAGCAAAAGGATGACTGAACTGGAGAGTCCAAGTACCCTCTGACTTTTTTTCTCAATTAGCACATATTTAATTGCTTATTTATTTGGTAGCACTGGCACCTATCCATGGGGAACTGGACTAAAATCTTCAAATGATTTCAGGTGGGTGGATTTAACATTAACAACCCAGATTGCTCTACACAGGGCTGGATTTGAACAAATGACAGGAAAAAAAACAACTCTTGAACATTTAAAATTCTGTTTTCTGTATTACAACACAGAGAAGCTTGGGAATCGCTCTCCCTTTTAGTCACAGAGGTAGGAAGTGCCATCACCAGGCACGTGGTCCTGACCTCAGTCGGAGGATCCTTGGCCTGGAGTCAAGCAGTCGCTGCACTCACTGAAACAGCCAAATTAGCTGTCTGCTTAGCCATGGATTAAAATTCATCCACTGATCCAAGACAGTAAGTGAGACAATAATTTGCTACTCCTGCATTGCTTCACAACAGATCCTCATTCAGAATAAACCTGCAGTTCAGCATCAGTTTTTATGCCCAGAAATAACTGCGGTGGCATTGTAAAATTGTACTTGTAATAACTTGAACAAATGCGATAAATAAATGCAAATGTAAAAAGAGAAAACGGATCCAGTTTTTAGTAACAGAGAGACTGTACGAGAGCAGAGTATAAAGATAGCTTCAGGAGTCTTGATGCAATCGGCAGTCACCATTACTTTGAGTAGTAACTCATGACGAATAAAGTGCCATTTCCTCAGAGCCAGGACCTGTTCAGCATCGCTTTTACCACAACAGCCTAACTCTCTGCTTCTCTAACAAACCACAGGCTTGATTGAAACGTTATAGAGTAAATTGCTTAACGCTGCCTAGAGACCTCAAATATGTGAAGTACCCAGTGCATAGAAGAGACAGCTTATTTCAAAACCAAGCATAACAAAACTGACCTGCTAGAGAACAGAGCCTGTCTTTTTCCCATTGGTATTAGATGCTGTGCTTGGATTTATTAACAAAGCAACGCATGGTTCCAAGTCCGTCATTTTTCTACCAATAAACAGGACAGAACAACTAATATAATCTCAATTATGCAATGTGAAGGTGGCCATCTGGCTGCTTAAGAACTGATTTTGACCCAGATAACAGCAAATGTTTTTGTATCAGGGACAAAAGTTTTAGGTGTGACATCCACATCTCCATTGAGCAACATTAATAAAACCAAACCAAACAATTTCAAGATGTAGTACAAAAGTCATGTTGATGGAAAACAGTATATTCACTGCTGTATTTATATACCCTACACTATCAGCCTCTTTGCAGAGCTAGATTCTCTCACCATGGCCAATAATAATAGAATAGGAAAAAAAAAACATTTCTCAGTGCATCTGACCAAGTCAAAGATCTAGTATTCATGTCAATAAAGCTTTACTATTGCTTGTGTTGATAATCCTGTATCATCCCACCTCTGAGGTGACTATATCTCAATCATGAATGAATAGATTACTATATAAATGTATGTACCTACTTTGATGTACAGTAATCTGACTGTATCTCTATCTATCTCAGAAGGCTCCAAAACAACAGTAGGGGTCACAGTAAATCGTTTGAGTATAAGCTTAACACTCATTGCAATAGCATTGCAATATTTCATAGGTACATGTTCAAAGGCAAAGGTTTTATTCATAAATACACTGATGATATAACTGACTTGGATATTCCTAGCATAAATTGAGAGAGAAGAGTAAAATAAAAGTTTATTCTAATTTTCTGGGTGTGAGGATGCCTCTTCCTACTACCAGCAGTGGCTGGTCCATCTTTGTCACACTTGTCGTTCAAAAACGCGCCGCTCACTCACCTGTATCACTGATAGATAGATGGTGAAAGGCAGAGTTGTCTGGGGAAGTAAACTGAAGATGATGAAGATATTCTGGACCTGCTGTGCAGCCTCAGTAGTTCACTCCTGGGGAAGGTTTGCAAAGGCATGAACAGAAGTTAGACAGACAGTCTGACTTTGCACAGGCAAGAGTCAACCTCCCTAAAGGCAGATGAGTGCCTGTCTCTCACCAAGTTCAACTTGTCAAGAAGAGCTGCAGTGTTTAAACTACTTTCATGGGGTGGTTTTTTTTTCCCCCCAGAGTTTTTTTTGGTCAGGGTTACTCCACATTTATGTGAATAAGGAGCATATACAGGCTTAGTTGTGACACTTAGCAGAGAAGTGGTAAGTGCTTGAGATCTGGCAGCTCTAATTTGTGACTCAGATTAGTTTAGCTCTCCCTTCAAAAAACAGAATAGTTTTTAAACTAAGTATCCTTGATAAAATGTTTTGACAATAACTAAAGTAAAAATTCTATATATTTGAACTCTCACTGTTGAATGGAAACTACTGTAAAGGCAGACATCTCATGCTTTCATCGCAACAAACATACTAATGTTCTGTCCTATATAAAATATATGAGGACAACAGTGTGTAGAAAGCTCAGTAAGCCTCCATCTTCTGCATGGACAAAATGAGCAATGATGATGAAGAAGGTAAAGGGTGTAGAATTGCATGGAGGGGGCTGATGCTGAAGATCAAACACACTGATGAGTAAGGGTGCTGAGATGAATAAAAATATAAATTACTTCCCAGCCACCATGCAAATCCTCAACACTAACCTATTTTAATGATTTTGTTACTGTTATCTACACCTGAAAAATATGTATTTTGTGAATAACTGCACATTTATTTCAACACACTTTCCTAATAAATCAACACACCTTGGGTATTTGCTTCATCAAAATGCAGGTGAGCTTTTCCTAAATACTGAGAATTGTAGAGTTAATGCTAGAGTTTTAATGTAAAAAGCTGAGGAAGAGCATTACAAAAAAAAAAAGAAATCTAAAATGAATTAAACTCCTGTTTTACTTAGTGGAAGAATAAAGATCTACAGTATACATATTTAATTAGAGTCATAAATGTACCAACATTCTTAAATGTACTAATATTTTTAAACACGTGACTGAATCAAGTAATGGACTGGAACAAAGCGTATTATCAGCAATGCTGTATTCAGAGTCTGTTTGAAGATAAGCAGATGGGTAAGTTTAAACTCAGAGAAGTAGATTTTTAGCCTAATAAATTTGCCTCCCAGAGTCTCTTTTTTACTGTTTGGCAGTACGCTATTGTGGTGGGAGAGCTACACCTATTAATGTGAAAGTGCAATGGATTCTCTCTTCACGAATAATTTTTCTTGCCTGCATATTTATACCTTCCCCACCCTTGATTTAGAAACTCTCATTTATCTTGAAACAGATGGATATCAACCCAACTCTTTCTTCAGATTAGAATCTATTGGGAATTGCTCAGATGTATCAGTGCCATAGATAAAAAGAGATTCAGACCTTTCCTACGGTACTTGGCTCCTCCTACGGAGGTGTTACGACCTGTAAGCTCTGCAGGTGGTCAGGCTGCTAGGGCTGACTTCCCTAAGCTCCACTCTGTAGCTACAGAGTTGTCTTCTCCTGAAGGCAACTTGGGCCAAGACTCTTAGATGACCCGACTTGTCTTTTGGCGCAATCCCTTTAGTCCCAGCTGCTGCATCCTCGCACATGCTCCTGAGGCACTGACTGTACCATCTATTTAAAGAGGAAATTTTTTAAATGGGAACAATTCAATTGCTGGACAAGTGTTCTCTTGTGTTCAGACATCACCATCCAAAACAAACCAAAGCTGACACTGTGAGTGTTCTTTCACAAGACATCAGAACATTTTCCCCCTGGCCAAAAGAAAACTTTTCTTGTTGACCAGGAGATACCATGCTGGATTGTACCATTGGTCCACCTACACCAGTGTGCCACCTCCTGCACTAGCCAGAATCAGACATATCCAGGAAAAACGTTGGAACTACACTGTAATCAAGTGGAAATTACCTCCTAGAGGACTTACTCTGGTTTCTAAGAGTCAAACAGTGACACTTGCTTCAGTCAGAGGAAAAGCCGATCAACTTTTACTTACTGTTGAATCAGAACTGATATATTAATATGAAGGTACTCAGAAAAGAGTGTTTATAGTGTCAACATTGATTTCAAAGAAGCCAAAACTTTCAAGGCTCTGTGAGCACAATGACAGGTTTCTCTTTCAGTTCATTTGTTCTTCCTTATTAAACAACAACTTTCTATAGCAGCAATCAAGAACAAGGTGAATTTTACATTCACCTAAAACAAAAGCATTTGAGAAAAATAAATGATGGAATGGTGTTAGCTTTAAGGTGAAAGATTTTGTTTCTGAAATCTTTATCATTTTATTCTGCAAAGGAATTAAGAAGATGACATGATTAGCAGGTAGGAAAAGTATCTGTGGAAATGCTAGTCACTATAAGTTTTGATGATCATTACGCATATGGAATAGATAAGGAGCTTTCTGATCTCACATGTAAAGATTTACAACTTGCAAACACTTTGGGGAGTACCATTGATTTCATTAAATCTTGAATGTTGACACAACAAACCAGTGCTAAAAATGCTAAAAGTTCTGCTTGTGGATAGCCCAGACGTTTGATGCTGCTTACTTTGGGCTCACAGTTAATTTTTAACATTGTGGGGACAAGCCAGTGACCCTGTGTTCTTATTCAGGAATGTCTGACCATTCACTGGCTCCCAGTTTCTACTGAATGCCCACTATACTGGAATATTTTGGTGTTTAAAGATGCACCCAGTTCAAACTTTTCTGTGTTGCTATCAACTTTTCATCAGACATCGAGCTCTGTGGAATATTTTTGCTTTGGAGTGAAGGTGCATCGAGCTGTGAGGAAAGTTTGTGAAAGCTAAGGATCACTCAAGGAGGAATTAAATGGCTTTTGGTTATAATTTCTTATTCGGTTTAAGAAACTGCTTTAATGAAATCAAGATGGAGCACTTTGAATGCAGTAAAATTATGACTTTAGCTTAAAATAACAACAGAAATATATAAGAATAAGTAAATTAGGACATTGTAGAAATATGATTAAGACCTGTGCAACTAATAATACAGCTGAAAAGAGATACATACTTCTTCCGAGTTTAATTTGTTTGTGGCTAGCAAGTTATAATCCAAAACCAATCCTATTCACTGCATATTCATAACTTTATCATAACAAGGACCATAAAGTGGAATTATATTGGGTGATTTGTTTTGTGGCTGTTTCTTTCTGCTTCTGTGTACATGCCTAAATCATGACGAGAAAATGAGAGCACTAGCAAAATCCAAATACTTTATTTAAAACAAAATGTGTAATTGTTCAGAAATAGACTATTGACTTTCACTGGGTTAAACAGCTCATGTACTGATTAGGCTTGAAGCTATAATTGTTCTTGTCACCCAAACTCTGCTCAATCAATATCTTTTTATCATATACATTTTTAATCACATATTAATAAACAAGAAGGTGTGCTTTATTGATGGCTGGATTAGTTTATTGACCAACTCAACAACTCTCTATATGGTTTCTGAACACAGAAACAAGGTCAATGTGTAAAGATGAGGAATAGTACATTCACCATCTTTAATATACTTCCTTTCTTAGAAGTGCTGCAATCCATATAGTTTCTCCAATTCTTTTAGAAATTATTTCATATTTGGAACAATCTCACTGTTCAGGCACATTTTGGGTTGAGTTTCAGGAAATTTAGACTTCTATGAGCTCTTCTAATTTAACAGAATTTTGTCCCCTTGACACCAAGCTGCATTATTTTTTAAACCTTCGGGAATTCAAGTTTACAGATTCTTGTAGATTCTTACCAAGTATTCTTGAATTGCTTACATTTTGGAAAATATTTAGACTTTTCAGATTCTCCCAATAGCTAACTTTCTTCATCCTTCTAATTAGTTCTTTTCATTTTTCTCTCTGTGAATTGTTACCGTGAATATTCCCCTCGAGTAATTCAGGTTTGGAATGATGGCCTCTAAAACAACTGTATAAAATTAACAATTAAGACAATAATAGAACATGGCACTATCTGTGTGTATTCTTCCCCGTCAGACAAAACCTGTGCAGAGGAACTCCCCCCCCCTTTTTTTTTAATTATTGCTTTTATTTTTCAAAGGGATGGAAAGTGGAATAGAAATAGACCTTTTCATCAGCATCTCCATTTTTACAAAACACTGTTTTGCAATAGAAAAGTAGTCAATTGAAAATATGTTGATGACTCTGCCTGTCAGGCACTCATATGATCTCCTAAAAACAACAGTCATGTGAAAAAACAGCTGGCTGCCAGCATGTGCAGAAGTGCGTATCAGCCAGAAACAAAGACAAAGTGTGTTTCCAACCTGAAGTTTGTAGTCTCTAAACCTCTCCAAATGCTTTTCTCCTTAAGGTATGAGCTTAAAATAGGGCAAAATGATCAATCACTGCAGTATCACATATCAGTATCTCTGATTTTACCAATGCCTCGTGCCTGAACCGTTTAGGTGATGAAAAAAAAGAAAAGTCTGGCTTGACTCTCTCTAAAATCATATGCAGAGGCGCTATTGCTTTGCTTTCTCACTGTGCAGTTCCTCAGATGCCTCTCAAATAAGCTCCATTCCCCCCTACGGATTACTGCTCACAGTAAAGAGAGGCTGTCTGAAGAGGTCTCCGCGTTTCTTTTTCCCCATCCAAGAGCTGCGTTTTGTCTTTGTCTCCCAAGTACAGTATTATCAGCTTCGTTTTCCAAACAAATTCATCCATTTATTATCTGACTACATTTCTATTCTTTCTAGGTCCTTTTGTGCTACTGGTTGGATTTATACTGAAGAGGGAAAAATATTTCAGTACCACCCAGTAGTGTTTTTCTGTGCCTTTGACTCTGGAGTTTAAAGGCGTACCAATTTTATTCTTTTTTGTGAGTGCTACTCTATAATTCTCAGGCTGCTGGTCAAGGGAAGCACTTAAGAGCCATATATATACTAAGGTATAAAAAATCTAGTGTAACAATGAAGAGAAAGCTGCTAGTGTAGAGCATTATTAAACACCAACCGATAGCCCCTGGGCACTTCAGTTTTAAATCGGGAAGTTTGAGAAAGCAAGTGTGGAAGAGAGGATCCTTCACTCCACTAATACCTCGAAATACTGTGAAAGGGGAACTGAGGCAATAGCAGAGGGTCAGGCTGAACTGCACATTACTCACAAGATTCTGCTCAGGAGACAAAAGGTGATACAGAATCACATCCATACCAAGCGCAGACTAAAACCCAGCAGATGACTAACATACTGGCAAAATCATTCATATTCACATGAATATTATCCCTGTAAAAGTGCCAAGTGCACCAAGATGTTGTGTAGAAGTTCTGGTCACGTAAGGTAAAGCTTCCCAGAGGCACCCTTTAATTGGTCTAATTTTCCTTGCCAAACATCATCAAAGTTTTAGGTGTTCAGGCCAGGTCTTGTCACTTTACTAGTAATTTCATCACTTTTTGGTTTACCTACTCCCAGCATAAATATTCTCAAATATATTTGCTGCCTGTATGTTTCTCTCCCTTTCACATGCACACCTCCTTTCCTAAGAGTCTTACTGAATCCTTAAAAATGAGAGAAAGGAAAATTATGGAGCATGAACTACTATTCAACTCCACAAGGTAAATGGTTGTCCAGATACTTTTTTAATTTCAAGGGCAGGCACAGGAAATCTTCTCAGCACTTTAGGAACACAGTCCCCTCTACTTCCACTTAATTTCTGGCCTTTTGAGAAAAAAACCCCAAAACACAAGAAAAAACAACAACTCTGCAAGCCGTAGATTCCATACGCTACTCCCTACGCAGATGTGTAGGAAGTATATGGAGTTAGGTAAGCAAAAGCATTTCTGGGAAAGCTGTTATTAAAGGGAAGGCAACTGCTAGAGCCAGTTTATGAAATGATTGAAATGAGTACTATGTGCAATGAATAGGCTGATTTCCATACTAGGAACACACCAAATTATGCCAGCGTGGGCTGACTCACCACAAATAGGTGGGTTTGACTCTTGGCTCTGAGATTGACTTATTGCACGGCCTTAGGCAAATCCCTAAACATTTGTTTTTACTTCTCCATTTATATGATTTGGATAATACATACATACCTGAAGGGGATATTTTAAGATACAATATGTTTAAGATACTACAAAGATTTTAAATGCTGTAACATAGCTAAGCCTCATTAACACCGTCAGGCTAAAATAAACACCGGGATGATTTAGGTAATGTGGTACATGTTCCTGGAACCAGGGAACTTCACTGAACAAAGAGCAAAATCTTCAAAGAGCCAGAGGAAAGGGAAGATACAACCCATTGTAAAGCCAAAGAACTTTGCAAGGGTGGGTGAATTTGCAGGGGAGGAAGAACAAGTTTGTTTAATAGGCAAGAGTTCAGTCTTCATTAATTATTTAAGTGGTTGGGCAGAGTTGAAAAGCAACACGTGCTCAGGAGTGCGTGAAGAAAACAAAAACCGTGGGCCTCAGTTACCCACCTGTATTGAAGCTAGGGAGGACTTTACCAAGGTGAGACCTGAGGGTTTGTTTCTGTTTCCTATATAATGTGAAAACACGAGTGTCAAAAGAGGTCCTCTTCATTCGGACCTTCCTCTCCTGCCAGGTAGGGGAGACGGCCTTCTCCAAAACAGCACGAGGTGCTCTGAGGGCTCCCCAGGACTGGATCACGCAAAAAGGACGATGCTTATCCTGTTGAACTTTCCAGCGGGGGAGAAGTAGTCCTGGCATGGCGAGAGATGGGTTGGAAACCCCTGTGAAAGAGAAGGGCCCCAGTAAAGTCGTTGGGTAGAGAGCCCATCGTGCGTTGACTACATTGAACTCATCTGCAGTGAGGACAGAATTGAGAGGCCCCAGACCTCTGCCTGGAGGCTCTGGGCCTGCTACCAATGTCCTTAAATCCTTAAACCCTACTTACACCAGAAGGAACGCATTTCTGGGCCAACCCAGAGAGAGGCAAATCCAACACACAGAATATCAGATAAGATAATACAGCATCGTTAGCACTTCTGAGGTTTTCCTCTCTTTTTTTTTTTTTTTCCTTCTCTAAAGCATTTTTCCACACTTAAGGCCTTGGTGAAGAAAACCCGCGCTCTTAAAAGAAGGGTGAGGGGAAGCCTGGCAGCATAGAGAGTAGTATAATGGGATGTGAGATCAGGTTAACTGCTCTAAAAGTAGGAGGGAAAGGCTTGAAGTGAATGAGGAAGAGGAGAAGCTGCAGTGGACATTCTTGGAGTGAGGGAGATGCAGCCAGAGGATGGAAAAAGAGGGACTTCTCTTGAGAGCAGTCAGTGGCAGGGAGCGGGTGAAACAACAGCAGTCAGGTTTCAAGTATCAGGAAATGAGGATTGGGAAAATTAGTGCCAAGATCTATTTTTTCATTAGATATAATTCTTTTGGTATTGTAGTAAACCTGACAAAACAAGCTGAGTGGCCTAACTTTGAGTGGGTTGTGATCCGGACATGACCTCCAACTTTTGGGGGTAAACTTCCGTCCATTTTTGCTAGTTTGATAGGAAAGGACTCATAGCCTGCCCTATCTTCAGACCAGTTCTACCATCATCCTGCTCTGAATGCCCATTCCTGGTTGAAAAATGTTGCCCTGTGCTGTGGCTTGCATCTCCCAGGTTAGTCCCACAGAAAGGAGTCCTGACTGTCATCTCCAAGATCGCCTAGCGATGTGAACCAAAGTGCAGCAGGTGGAGAAATCTGGGAGACTTGCCTCCAAAGAGCACTTCTGCTCCTAAGCAAAGCACTCTCACAGGCACATTCAAAGAGTATAGTATGTATGAATAAGATAGGCTGGACTTATCTCACATCCCACATTGACATCAAGGCAATTTTTAAGTTGCTGGTACAGGCTACTGCACAGGTCCTCAGTAAATGTTACTGAACGGGGCAATTCATGTACTTCACACACTACATCTATTTATCTGTCTTATTTCCTGCTTGTGATGACCCTAAGATGGGCACTGAATCTAGAACGCAGTTTGAGACACCAACATACATAAAAAATATCCAAAACTGGATATAAAACTGTTTCCCGTACCAGAAAAGAGACCAGTTTACAAGCTGAAAATACTTTTAAGTACTTCATTGATACACATCATTTGGGAGACACAAAATCAAATTCGTGTTAAACTAACAAAGCTGATACATTTTTACCACATCTACAGACCACAGAACACTTTGCTTTCGAGAAAATTTGAAAACAATCACAGAGCTTTCTTAAGCAGACTTCTCCCCTTGTCTTCAGAAAGTCCTTAATGTGACATCTGTCCCTGCACTGTCACCTCTTTTAAAACTAACAAATGCATGACATATAATACAAGATTTATAAATTAAAGAAACCCACCCCTTTTAAGTAATATTCTTTAAATCTCAGTTTCTGACAGTCCTCCTATTTGCTCAGTAACTGTAATAGGCGTATTTTTCAGAAAATAGTGAATAAAAACTGACAAGCTATCGGGGGAATCTGAATGCATAATTGATAGGGGCATAAATTAATATGATTAGGCCTTTATTGGGTGCCACTGCTGCCAAACCTACAAAAGGGGCATGGAATAAAACATGGCTATGTTCTCAGGGCTGATAGACATCAATATGTAATGCATATTATCTCAAGCCTTCTCATGTAGTCTGCTTATGACAGCACTCAACCTAATTGAAATTTTTATCTTTCTGTTGCATACAGACAGTTTTGACTAGCTGCTTCCAGGGAAAAGAGAGAAATCCAAATGACCCGAACGAAGGTTTCTTCGTAGAGGTATATGCGTTTCTTGCAAATCACTTTAAAATAGCTTTCTGCTTTCTGGTTTTATAAAGCCATCTTCAGAAAGCTGCATTAAAGACAACCCAGGACTTGGTTTGCCTCTTAAAAAAAGTGCATTTCCCTAAAAAGAAAGAAAAGAATCAAAAGGTTTCTTCCTAAGAATCAATATATTGTATGCTCACTTCAGCTGAGGCCTCATTTTGCTACAGTTCTTCATGCTGCATATATGCAGCTTAGGAAGAAATAATTTTTCTGTTTATTATGAAATTTTTAACACTATCTCCCTCCAGACCTGCGAGGAAAAAGTTAAAAATTAAGTCCCTAAAAAGAAAGAAAAGAATCAAAAGGTTTCTTCCTAAGAATCAATATATTGTATGCTCACTTCAGCTGAGGCCTCATTTTGCTACAGTTCTTCATGCTGCATATATGCAGCTTAGGAAGAAATAATTTTTCTGTTTATTATGAAATTTTTAACACTATCTCCCTCCAGACCTGCGAGGAAAAAGTTAAAAATTAAGAGTGATTTCTTGAACTGACACCCCCCAATCCCTCCAAAAATATTGGCCAGGTGATACAGTTTCATTTAGATAATTCTAAATTATTTTTAAACTTTTTCTTTGTTTTTCAGTTCTCTTTAACTATGAGTTCACACACTGTGAAATGAAAAGCCATGGCAAAAACATGATAGCTATCAGTTCTAAAATGTTTCAAACATTTTCTGTAATTGGGAACATAACCAATATTCACTTTTCATGAAGGGTTTTTGCTTTGAGAAGTCAAAGTTGATGAAAAAGTTTCAGATTTAATATTTTGCTCTTTATTGAAAAGTCCCATACTGCATACATACTGAGAATGTATGCTACCGTTACTAAATATTTTTATTACAGTAGTGCTGGATGTTGTACAAATAAGATAAGGAGTCAGTTTCCGCTCCATTGTTTACAGTCTAGAACAAGATTATCCCTGGAGTAAGACACATTTAACATGTAAACATCAAAATAAAACACAGAGAGGGGCAGAAATGGGTCCAAAAATTCACTTTGGCTTTACTGAAACTCACTTCCTAACATATAGGAAGTAAAACTATTTTTTCTTTCTGAAATATATTTAAAAGCCCATGCATTTACTTTGATAAATAAAAATCATGTTACTGGTTATTTTCATACCGTGACATGAAGACAAAGGCAGTATAGCTAAAAAATTACTTTCTTCTCTTAATGGACAATCTTCTACTCTTTTAACTCATCACTCCATTATTATAAACAGTAGGGCATCCATAAATATAAAGAGGCCACATGTTTTGTAGCTTGAAGAATGACACATGGCCTTCTGAAAGATCCATGTTCCTGCACCTGTTATTTCAAGTAATTTATTTATTTCAGAGTTATTTATTTATTCAAGTAATTTATTTATTTCAGGGCTATAAAGCACTTCCACTTTCATTTTATACCTGCCCTTGGTAGTTGCAAGTTCAAAGTGTGAAACAAACCTGTTATGATTTCCTTTCTATTTACCTATTACAAACAGAGAGGTCAGGGCAGCTGATGGACAACAAGAGCTCATGGAGAAACTCGAGCACCATGGAGAAACTCCAACCCTTCTTTTGCCCTAATGTGAATTTGTCATATGAATGAAGTTTTAATGAAATTTTTTGAGAGCCTACTGCTGCATGGTTTCGGTGCTGTTTGGTCCTACTTTGGTGCTCTATTGAGAAGGTATCTTCGTTCCCTTTTCAGAAACCAGACTGATAACCATGTAACTAGAACATACTTCGTGTATGCTCTGCAGTGTTGTGTGGATTGGCAGGGGGATGGGGGTGACCTGAGGCTGTAGAGGTTTAAAGGTTGGGGGCTTAAGGTGTTTTACTATTTTGATTCTGTGTAACTTCTTTTGTACTCCTTGGGAATGTCAATATTTACAATTTAGTGGCTATAAATAGAGAAAATATAGAATAACATGAAAACCCCAACCCCACCAAACACATTGGTTAGAAGATGGCTTCAAGAGATGGCTCCTGGTCTTGTTTCTTACTTAAACCAATATTTAATTCCTGAAGGGTTTCTCTAATTAGCACATAGCTTGGGCTTGTAACTACTTCAGGAGGTTCTTAAGAAAGGAATTATTATAGCTTAGAAGACTCTTTCAGTGATATGTGATACAGTTTGAGCTTCTTATGAGGCCGATAGCAGAACAATTTCACAATAGCACTAAGCATTGCAGGACAATAGCTTAAGGTGTATTTCAGGGGACTATGTCTTAAAATAATTTCCCTTATTAATCCCTGTTTTCCAAGTAATCTACTCTTTCTCAGGGGCATGAATATGAACCAGTTCATCTAGTGGTAGAGCCTGCAGCTCACAATAGTGTTTGAGGTACTGGGCTTCCTTCTCCTCTACCTGATAAATTACTGAGACCTTTTATCCTACCTTAATGCTTTCTTTCATCCACTTTTTTCAAGAGACATTAATTCAGTCCACATCTACAACAGCTCAGCTTCTTGTTCAGAGAGAGGGATCTTACCCAATGGAGGAGGAGCCTGAAGAGACATCCACTCCGGCCTTTCTCCTTTTTCAGGTATCGGTTGCGGCTAGCATCACAGACAGTGGACAACACAGACAAGTATAGCAAGGCTGGAGCACAGAGTGGGGCTGGCTTACACCACACCGCTCACGGATCTCTTGTAGCAGGTGTGGTGAGAGTGTTGACGCCCCATTGTTTGGTATCTCCCATTTGACCTTATAACCCCATTACTCTCATCTGTAGTCCAGTAGAAGAACAATATGTTCCTAGTGGCCTACTTCGCCCACTAGACAAAAAAAAGGGACAGTTAAGGTTCTCACTACTCCTCTGTACATGCAGAGATACTCATGACTCTGGAGGAATGGATGTCCAACCGCCTGAGTAGACAAGGTGAACTCATGACCTTAGTAACTCTGGCCCAGGTTCTACTATGCTGAGTAATATCTTATACCACAACTAATTCCATAGAAGTCAATATGAGTTTCAAAATATAGCTTTAAGTTAAAAAGCGCTATTTCTAACCAACCATAGGGTACATTTAGATATCTCCCTCCACAATGCAACTTCAAACCTGGAATCACAAGTTCTTACCTGAGTCCATGAACAAAACTAGCACTAGCATGTGAAACAAATATGAAGGTTTGCTGATAGGCTGTGGAGTACAGAGGTAGGATCCTGTAGATCGACTTGAGTGCTGCCCTGGGTTTGAATGTGGTTTTGGTCATAGAGATCCTAGGGTCAAGGTGTTGCCAACCTGAGCACTGATATCAGAATGACCTCTCTCAGACAAAAGTAAGCTGGCTAGGAGTTCTACAGAAAAGCGATGGTGGTGGGGGCTAGCTGCTTGCTTTGTGTAGAATAATGCAGATTCTTTGAAATTTTCACAGTATTTTGATAAGCTATGAAGAATGATCAAGGGTTTTTTCAAGAGCTCAACTTCACATGCTTACTTGTGAGAAAAGTGAAACACATGCCATGGCATAGTTTTGGTGCTTCTCTGTAGGCCAGGCTTTCTTGCTGTCCTACGTACTTTAGTATATACAAAACTCTCTGCTTAGCCAAAACAGAATTGAACTGGGTGTGACGGAGGATTTAGTAGATGAACCTAGCTTGTAAAGAGAGAAATTATCTAGAGATAGTTCCTGCATATCACACCTTTTAAACTCTCTGGTAGGGGCTGAGCATGGCAAGACTGTGAAGATGTTTAATAATGCAGATCAAGGCTATAACGATGGCCTTGAAATCAGTCAATGAACATAGGCCCAAGAAGTGTATTAAATATGGGCTAGGAAAAGAGAGAAACTAACACCATTGTATAGGTATGAAAGTACATAACTGCACAGAAACAAAAAGCAACATCCACAGTCCTACTATAGTAAATAACACGTATTATTAACTGCTCACAGTACCCTTGTATGGTAGGGATGGGCTACAATCCCTGCATGCAGAGGGGAGAACTGAGACCCAGGAAACGTGGGATACATTTCCAGGGAGGTGAATGGCACCTGGGGCCTCCAAATCTATTTGTAGTCTTGAGGTCTGTTCCTCTTCCACAAAGTATTTTGCCCGAGGTCAAAAAGGGCTTTTAAACTGAGGTTGCAGAAGTTCCAGTCCTAAACCTCCACCAATCCACCTTGCAGGATATTGGCAGAAATCTTACTGTGCTTACTGCAAACCACTGAAAGCCCAAATCTGCCAGATAACTCTGGCTCTTCAAGAGGCTAGAACTTGCCTTAAGTTAGCAAAATAAATCCTGTATGAGGTGTTAACATTCCCTCCCCTCACTGCAAAGCCACTTGAGGAATTTCAGCATTGTGACATTTTCAAATTACCAAATTGAAACACTTTACATGTTAGTAAAATGCATTGTGCCGACCATGTCTTAACAAAGATCATTTATCACCTCTGGAAAGTTGCTGAGTAAATCCTTTTGACTTTGCGCTATCCCATTCATCTTTGTTTCAAATAATGTAATTCTAACATTGTATTGGTATTCTTTTAGATATTTTCCCCTTCTTTTCCATTTAAAAACTGGTTTCTAAATACATTTGATGCAACTAAGTTTTATATTTGTCTCCTTATGGAAGTATGCAGAAGATGTGCTCGGCTATATTGATCTCTGAGGAAATGTGGATGAGGTAGATAATGTGAAACCTTTTTGTCATTACTAACAGTAATATAGGTTCTGGAAACTTTCCGTGTTTGGCTGACTAGATAAGTGGATGCACTCACATTTATTTGATTGGAAAAGTGTGGGGAGTAAACTGTGTCTCCCCAGTTTCTGTACAGAATTGATCTTTCGTGTATTAACACTTTTCTATTACAGAAAAGGAATTGGTGATTATGAGAGCAGAAGCACCTCTTTCTTTCTGCTGGAGTCTTTGGAGACTGGTCTTGAAGAAAAGGAAAGGGACCTAAACAAGTTAGGAGAGGGGACAATGAAAGGGCACGAGGCAAAGTGCTGAACATTTCCACCTCTAACCTTCAGAAACCGAAGGAGAGAGATATTACTTCTCTTGACTTTATTAGCTCCTTGCATCTCTCACATCTGTGACAGACCTACCCTTACTCTTCCTGGTCTGGGGTAGCTGCGGGTGGCAGGTACTTGTAAGGTTCTGGCTCAGTTGCAGGAGCCAAGGCTGGTACTCAGCTTTGCTCTGCTAGCTGGGGTGCCAGGTAAAAGGTTACTAATGTTTACATGCAAGTCCCATGACTTGTTGTATAGGAGTTTGTCTAAAAGATGAAAGAGTAAAAACTAAATGAGGTCCTTTCTGTGGGGAAACTATCACTTAATTGATTCTTTTTCCTCCATTTTAATTCCTCTCTAATTGTTCAACATGCCTCAACTCAGTCCCTTTCTCTGAGTTTCCAGGCTACATTCTACATCTGCTCAGCTGCAGACACTGAGATGTATACAGACCTCTGCAAACAAGTCCAGGCCATGAAATCTTCATTCTGGATCACCTTCTTTGGTGATAAAGAGATCTTTCAGTTCTCTTGCATCACTTCCTCCCCCCCATATAGGTTACTGCCTTCTCGTCTGAATGGATTCAACCTTCTGCTTTGTGGAAAAAATGAATAATCAAGTTAAAAGATTTTATTTTTAAAGGGTATCTTTTTCTTGATCTGGTTTACAGTGTGACCACAAAAAACAATTGGATAGGTTGAAGTGAGGCGGAAGTACTTTTTGGCAAGGGGGAAAGCAGTTGGGAACAGGGATCATTTAAACTGCCATTGCTGTTATAATGCAGGTGATGCTTAATATAGGGTTAGGTGCTGGCACTCAGAGTGCGGAGGTGAGCAGCAGAAAGACTCTGGTGCTGCTTTCTTAATCGGATGGCTTTCAGCACCAGGACTAACCGGGATCAGAGGGTCAGAGACAGCGTCCCTGTAGAAAGCAGACAAAAGCAAAGTCAACCACATGCCATCCACAGTCCTAGACAGGCAGGTTTTACAGCTGAAACCTATCATTCTGGGCACAGCCCTTGCGCACAACTCTTGTGAATTTACTGATATGGACCTGATATGCTGGCTCTTGTCTTTATGCCTTTTCAGCCGGAATCTCCCTTCCTCCTCCCCTGAACCCCAACATGCATTTTACGACTTTTTTTTCTGAGCCCTATGAGCTGGCATGAGATACTTTATGACAAGGTCTATTTGCACTTTAAAAAAAAAAAAAGTTTGTTTTTACGTCAGCCTACCCTGTTTATTAAAATACAAATCCATTAGGTTCACATCCATATGGTCAATCTCCTTTCTAAGTTGGTTCCTGACCCACAATACAATTCCTGATAATGATGGTGATTGGCATAAAGCTTGTCTAATCACAATAAATCCTGCGCAGACTAAGGGCTCTGTCCTGCCCTTGGTGACCCTCTTACGCATGTCAGCTTTTCATATAAGTTTAAACTAGTATTTTTTTTAATCCAGTCTTATTCAAAATTAAACAAATCTCTGCCATGATTTTTAAAATTGGCAGATATAAACACACAAGATCTCAGGCAAAATTAAAAGTGAACAACTTGTGCAAATAAGGCAAAATGATGCACAGTAGACAAGAGAGACAGCTCAGAAAACCTGGAATGGAACCATTGGCTTTAATTAGCTGTACCAATTTACATTGTCCAAGAATCTGGCCTGTTTCTTAAAAAAAATGTTTTGGATGTGTTAGAAAAATTGGGTGTATAAATTACAGCTGCCCCTCTGACACTTTAACTTGAACGACCAGTACTTATTCAGTCAACTACAATAGGTCTCACTGTCCTTGGCAGGATTACAGGGGTAATATTTTTTAACATGGATGAGCAGCTCTTGAACAATTTCTCCAATGTATTAAGCATGAACAGGCTTTTCTTCAACATCAGGTGTGCAAGTCTTCTCCTCACATTTATTCTTCACCACCACACATATTTATTGTGGCCATTACGGGGGGGGGAAACTTACCTTCCTATAAATGTTTTTCTTCTCCTCCATCCCTTTTATGGGAACACCACAAACTGATGGAGTGATCTTGTTTCATACGCCTGTCTTGTTTTATTTATTTATATAATCAAAGACGACATTCGCTATTGTTAGATTACATTGCTATGGCTTCTTCATTGCTTGCAAAGGAACTTGTGGGCAAAGATAAAGACAGGCTATGATAGATACTCTGTTAAAGACTTTATCTTGTAGTTTCTTATTGACAAGAAGTCTCATTTGTTTAAAGGGAGTTTATAGTACTCAAAAAATTGCAAGCTTAGCTAAAAAAAAAAAGTAGTAAAATATTGTTGACTTATTCTGCCTTTATAAAAAGTTTTGGGGGCCTTGAAATATCCTCTACTGACAGCTGGACATGAAGGACTTCAAATTGATGAAATAAGAATATAAATATCTTCTACATAAGAATGATTGATAGAACAACATGAGTGGAACACAGATAGGACATATTACCTCAAACTCTGTATCTTAGGGTCTTAATTTTCAGAAAGAGAATTGCTACCAATTAGGGCTAAAAGAGAATATTTGAAAGCTTTAATAGCAAAGGTTTAATAATTTCATTAAGTATCAATCCATTGCCAAAGCAGAGGGTGCTTTTGTTTTTGTCCCCCCACTTTCTTTCCCCCCTTAACCTGCATTTTCTTAAGTGTTTATTAATTTATTGGAATATATTCTCCCATATTCATATAATTTCCTTAGGCAATGTAGTGGTTGCTTTTCTAGAAGAGCTGTATTAAGAATTTTAGGTACCGGTAATTGGCAATCTAACTTTGAAGATGCAAATGAAGAGGTTCCTGTATAGCATCTAAGTCTACCAAAGATTTACAGAAAGCAGGTCAGGCATGTGCAGGCTGAAGTGGAAATAAAATTCTTTATACCACACACATCCTCAATAAAATTGCATGTTTGTAATTGTATTTTTATTGCCCCTCTCATAGAAAAAGGTACTCTGAGCTTAATCCTGCTGTTTTTCTAAAGTTCAGAAATAAGGTCCAGCAATATAAGACACATGGAAAGACTTTGGAAGTCTACGTGAAGTAGTATATTGAAAGAAAATGCCTTCATTTGCTTGGCCAAATTCTCATTTTAATTATTTGAGACTCCAAACTTCCTTTTCCTTTAAGTGGTATTCCTTAAAGTATGTCTTCTCAGCTCAAGTGTCAGATCAATTAATTTTTTCTCTCTTTGTTTGCTCTAGAGGAGACTTCTTTTATTACAAGAAAAGAAAAAAAAATGTACATATGTGATAGTAACTTTAATTATTGAAGGTTTTTGACACCACCGATGAAAACGCTTCTCACAAAGTCAGCTTTGAGCATAGCCAGTGACAAAGCTGTGAAGGTCAGTGTTCAGATTAACATGCTCACTGTAAAAACATATGGCAGATTTTTGTACTAATAGAAGTAGTAATGTACGAACTGATTGAAAGAGTGAAAAGCTTATATCCAGAGTAATTAGAAGCCTCTGACACTAAGCAACTAAACAAGCTTCCTTGGGAAACAGAAACTTAACATTTACATCCTTGCCTGTTTCATCTAATCTAAGGTGACTGATTCCAAGAAATTTTTTTTTTTTTTTTTTTTTTTTTTAAAAGTTCCTTCCAAGACAGTTGCCTGGCAGAATTCGGATTGATGGGACTAGATCCCTGGTATCTCCCCTACTATTAAAGACATTGCACAGTAGCATTCTGATTCCTCTCGCCTCTCAGGATGTAAATCAGGGAACCTTCATGGAAATCAGCAACTATTAGGCCCAAGAGCTTTCAGTGTGTGATGGAATTAATTTTTGGCTGGCAGACTCTTATGAAAACTGATTTCTGAAAAAATCAAATCTCTTTAATGACAAGTAAGCCCTCACACACCAGACAGCAGATGGGGAATTGTGCAGCGCTTTGCACCAAAGAAAAATTGTGCTTTGATAGTATCACCATCATGTACACATTCAAGGCTGATGAGGAGGATGAGTAAAGATAAGCACGAGACTTTCCTAAGACAGCTGACAATACATTGAAAGGAACAGAAGTTTTGGAGAAGAAATTAAATATTGTGAGACAATAAAATTACTTCCCCCCAGAACTCCACAAAACAACATAAGTATGTGAAAGGACTGAAAAAGGAGCCACAGCTGATAAAAGAGAGAAGTCAGCTGATGTTCTTTGAATTAGAGGATCTGGAAACCACTTAGTGAAACAGAGAGAAGGCCTTTTAGCAGAATCCTTCTCCCTCCCCCTTTTGTCCTCTGCCTTTCAATAAGGTCTTTTGAAAGATCATTATCCTGGAGAAGACACAGTTGCACAAATGTTTCCCTTCAACATGAAAATGCAAACTTATTACTCATCTAAAACCAGAACAAAATGAAACAACAGGAATCTAGATATTATTTTTTAACAAACAATTCAACAGAAAAATCCAGATGTCCTATATCTTGGTCACTAGTCATACACCTAGTTGATTGATGACATGTAACAAAGTGCTACGGGGTAAAGCCTGATGTGTTTTGCACATCTAGGTTACTCAGAGCAGTTTAGTCTTATGTGGCCAAAAAGCATAGCATAAGGAACAAATAGCATTGGAGGAGGGGAAAAAAAAAATCTGTCCTTAAGCAGTAATAATTGGATTTGGGTCTCTCTCTAGCACAAATTAACATTTATGGCATCTGGCCCATGGACCAGATGCTGTAGGACTTTGGGGGTGTTTGGAAGCATCCAGTTAATGGCAGCAAATGGCTGTTAAGGGAAGAATTGGGAGACAGAGACCTGTGAGAAAGGCAACGCTCTCACCAAGCTCCACCTCAGAGTGTGATGGGCTGGTGGGACCTAAACCATTGCTCAAAGTGGATGGAGATAACACTTTTCCTCTGGAGGAGTCACGGGAAAAAAGAAGCAACTTTTTCTCTAAATGTTTTCTTTTATGTAAAGAAAAGCAATTTGGCACTCTCCACATGTGCACCTAATGTGGTTGAATCAATCCTTCCAAGAAGTGGAAGTATATACTACCTCCTACATTGGATTAGCTACTTTAAACAGGCCATCCACCATTCAAACCACCCTGCCATTTCAAGAAATTCTAAATTTTCCTTCGGCTATATGCCAGCTTGGCAGACTAATTCTGGTATGTGGCAAACCAAAGGAGTCCAAAATGCCAATGAACATTTTGTTCCATGAGAAAAATTAAGGGGGGGGGGGGGGCGCGAGAAGATTACAATCCAGATCATTCTTTCCAGCTCATAATTCTCTTAAAACCTTTGGTGAATTTGGTGTCTTTAGGTGTCTTCAGGCTTGGTGAACTATTACTTTGTAATACTGCATGATTGTGCATGGACTTTTAAAATCCATGTGAAAGCTGCATACAAGCAGTAGTGTTGTTGGAGTCTTTGTTCATATAACATTCTTTAAAATTTAGATGTCAACATTTACAGCAGATCAAAGAGATCCAACAACAGACCTGAATGATCTAGAATAAGTGAGAAACATCAAGGGACAGACAATTGACGTAAAGGAGCAGAGAAATACAGAGCCCAATAAATCATAACCAACAAAGTTAAACCAATGAGATTTAGCAATCATCAGCTGCTCAGTGACACTTTTTATTTTGCCTGCTAGATAGAGGACATGCACAAAGTCTCATTTCAGTTCTATCTTTCCTTCACTTTTGGATTTGCGGATTCATTTGACCAGTTTGTCATTATGACACTAAGTACCACTATTCTGGAAATTTTCCAGCAAAATGCTCTTTGTTTTGAACTGGGAAGTGAGATGCTACCACTATCAGAAGTGTTCATGGTGATCTACAAACTTTATGGCTAACATTTTACCTGGAAAAATTTCAAAGTTCCGAAACGGCTGACAAGGGATTGAACATCCCTCTTTCCCCTTCAGCTCCTTTGGCTGTAGCTTTGCTATTTCAGAACCGCCCACAGTTTACATATAGAGTACTTTCTGAAATATGCAAGACCCAGCTGAGGTCCCTTGGCTAAACTGGTTAAAAGCCATAACCATCAAACTATTAACCCAGCTAATCTCTAGTGTATACACATCTCTTCATTATAACAAATATTCCAACAGACAAATACTTAAGGTGTAGGAGACACATTTTCAACAGTCTGTTCCAAGAAACATTTATACACACACATATATGAATATATTTATACAATAGAACAACTCCAAAGATTGAATGGAGAGAAACTCCAGCACAGCCAGCAGTAGCTGTAGTGCCAGAGACATGAGAGCAGGGATGTCCACATGGTTTTTCCTCATCTTAATCCCTGAAAAGAGCAATGCAAGAGAATGATGAAGCACAGGGTCAGTAAGAAACAAAGACAGCAGATGAAGAAGTAACCCTGTTTGAGCTAAATGGACCCTGAAGCCAATGGGCAGCCAAAGTCTGTCTGCTGGAGTAAAAGGGAGGAGTGGGATAAAGGGAAGGAGGGAATTTCGTTCAGCTTGGAAACTGAGCCTCTGTCTCCATGGGAATGGGGTGTTTAGCAGCTTGCCAGTACTAACAGCCCAACTGCTTTTTCTTCTGGTCTATGCATTAACAATGGGGTGTTGAGGGTTTTGAAAAGTACCTAAATAATTTGGCTGAAAAAATTAAATGGAATTAAAAGCCATTATTTGGCATTTAAAATCATTCAGTAATTAAAAGTCATCACTCAGGCATTTTCAAAGTTCCCTTCTTAAAAAAAAAAGAAATTAATCTTCAGAGCAAGTTTTAGAATCTTATTTTAATTTTTCTTGAATAAATCTTGTCTGAAATAGAGCTTTCAGAAGTAGATGACTTTACCATTATGATTTAATCAACAGCCATTTGAAATGAATATTTCAAACCCTCACATTCTACATGCAACATGAATGCCTCAGGAGGAAAAAAAGGCACAGAATGCTTTGAAATTATGGAAGTTTGAACACACAGTCCATATTTTAAAATGCCATCTCAATTTCCTCTGTGCCGACCCATTTGTTACGGTACCATTGGCCAAGAATTGCTTCACAGGCTCCACTTACACACACAGCCTGGGACGGGAGGTGGGAGCGGGAGGAAAAGCAGTGTGTAACCACAGGAGTATCAGCTCTAGTTGGAACTTACACAGCCCAAAGCTGGATGTGCTGAGGCACGCCTCGCAGAGCAACGACAGAGGTAACCCAACATAGCAGAACCAGTGGAATCAGATGCAAAAGTGTCAGAGAAAGAGTTTTACAAAAAGTTGAGCTTACTGTGAACACATCGTAGGATAAAGCTGGATTTTTTCCCAGTTTTTCATTAATCAACCGCCTGCAGGACTGATGAAATAGGTGCCCACTGATACCTATGAACCTTACTCGAAAAGAAACTCCAGTCATTATGGCCCTTCGCTCCTGCACGAAATACAAGGCAGTGTAATAGATACCCAGATGATGCTTATTTCCCCCACTTTTGATCTTATTTTTTATTAAATGCTCTATTAAATCCTCTATTAATTGCTGAATTATTGAAGAACATGGCTGGTAATTTCTACCAGGAATATTTTCAAATATTTTATTCACAGTTTTGCCCTATGACTAGTCAAAGAAAGTAGGGGAATCCTCTATGTATTTGTATTAATATGTGTCTCTGTTTGGCATGAAATGCTGCTTGCTAGCTTATCTTTATGAAGAGAAGCTGGAATTATCTTTCATTGTCTTATCACACATTGCTGATGCAAACTGTTCCTAACCAGTGACAAGACCAGAACGTACAAACGTGTTTTATTTTTAAAAAAAGCTCTTCCTACCTACAACTTGGAAAAGAAAGGGGTAAAAAATTCCATCCTGGTGAAAATCTGACGACATGTTTAATAAATTCAATTCCATTTAATTAGGTTTCTTAATTGAAATTAACCTTGAGAAACTGAAGACAAATAGCTCAGCATACTTTTTACTAGGCAGTGCGATATTTAAATGGTTTGCAAGAGACACTAGTACCATGAAAACTAAGACTCATCACTCAGTCCACCTCCAAGACAGGCTCTAGGTTTCTCTAAGTGGTACCAGTTGTACGTTTTCCTAAGTTGTTGTTTGTTCATTGAAACACGTTCTTAAGAAGAGACTAAAAAGAGAGATATTAAGTGTCGGTAACTACTATTGTGTGTATTTTTCTCCTTCCTGAGAGGCTCACAGGATGATTACAGCTGGACAGAATCGGTCAATAAGACATTAAAAAAATTTAAGAAAAATGTAGCAGCTCCCCCCTCCTCTCTGTATTTCCCCCCTCCTCCCACTCCCCAAACAGCACACCACTAATTGCAGTTTCCACTCACCTGATTTTACTTCAAGGCTTTTCAAGAGCATTGTCAGTTATAGCCTGCAATTCAAGCCTGTTATTCCCTTTGCAAAAGAATCAGCTATATTGAACTGGAAATCTCACCCTCTAACTATTTATTAATATAGTTTTAAAGGAATTCTCAGATTTTTGTTGCTAACTGCTCACTTGGATTGAAATGTGATGCACTTGTTGGCAGTGTTGCCCCAGAGGGACTGCAGTGAGACAGACTTACTCAAGCTTCACTTGAACACAGAAATGAAAATCAATAAACAATTTGAACTTCTCAGAAGAGAATTTTTCTCCTCTAATGAATATACAAGCTTGGTTACAGCTTAATTTAAAGATTGAATTTAGTGTGTGTTTTTTCCCTGCACCAGGAGCATGACAAACACAAGCTTCAAGTGACATGTCCCAAAGGGAGACCTATTGTTAAAAAAAAGGCAAAAAAAAAAAAAAGCAAGCAAATAAACAAACAAAAAAAAACCCCTGGCCCCATGACAGGGAGCTACCTTAAAAATAAGGAAACTAACATGCAGCTGCAAAACAGATCTGTTTTGTAGGTGACTGCACAGACACCTAAACTTCAAAAAATTTGCTGCACCAGAAACTTAATCTATGTGTTTTTATTTGCTTTTATAAGAGACTGCAAATAGGGTCAGACTACAGTGTAGGGATGTGGTTGTAAATTCTCTAGTAGTTTGAGGATGTTTGAATGCAGGATAAATGTGTGTGTTTTGTGGGTTAGTTTCTCACACACACGCAAAATCTTATCTATTTATAACTTTTGCTTTCGCTATTGTCATTTCTGTAGAAATTAATCACATTAATTAAATAAAGAAAATGACTGTAGAATCAATGTTTCCAAAATAAGACACGCTTGCACTCAATATTAACTGTCGGAAGGGCTAGCGCTGGGATGAGCTGCTGTGGTTTTGTTTTTCAGAATTTCTGCAGAGTTATTAAGCTAAACTGCTTTTGCTATCTGATAGTTTGTCTTGGCAAAGTGATTAGTTGAAAGCCATAAAAGTGATTGTGTACAGCGTTTTATTCTTCAGCTCATCAAGAAATAGATTTGAATTAGAAACTTTGATCTCATCTGTGCAAACCGGAAACCAGATAAATCAGGTCTTAATATATAAGTGCAAATCAACTAAGTGACAAAATAAAATGAGAGAGATCTATTTCAAGACCAGTCCTAAAAATATGGTGTTATTCTGGAAAAAAGAGTGGCAATGTAGATGTACTGAAATACCTGAAAGTGTAGATTTCAACCAGTTCAGTTATCTCGGTCCAGTTTCTATACAGATAAGCCCCTAGAGAATACATTAAGGCATTTGTATGGATAATAGGTAGCTTGACTTTCCAAACCAAACCAGTTAGAACTAAATTTTTGTTGCAATAAAAAAGTCCTAAATTTCTTTAGCCCCTGAACTCTTCTTTATGTTTGTAATCTTAACACCCCCCTCAAAGGGATCTCTAAAGCTTTTCATTTAAACTACAATTATTCTTTTGTCTACTGGGAACCCAGTGCAAAGATGATGTCCTGTGTGCAAGAAGCAAGCAAGCTGAATATTAATTAATGAACACTACTTAATATGCAGAAGAAGAGGAGCAACAATCAGTCGTGAGCCCTTACATATTAACTGGTAGATCATTGTTATTCTGGGAGGCATCATAAGGCCAAATGCAGGTTACAACTAGTTTAGAAAATCTCTTTAATTAAGAAACATGAAAGTTTAAGTCTCTCATTATAAATATCTTATTGTGACCATAAAGACATCATTAAATGGTGCGATGGTATAGCACTTTTAATGCAGTCTGAGGTGATGCATTGGACTTAGGCTGTTAATCTGTTTGCAGTAGGGTTCAATAAACAAGCAAAACACTGAGTTTTCACTATTTTTCCTAAGATGTAAAGAAGAAAGTTTTCCTTTTCTTAAGCACCTGGGAAGGCCATAAGCAAACAAATCTCCATAAAACACCTCTCTCCAAGTAAGTGGCTCAGGAGTTTCACAGAAACAGGAGATCCACAGAAGTATTCTGTTTGTCACTTGCCATGACTGTTGGCAGACTTGCAGAACAGAGAATATGCATGTTGTTGTCTAATACTTTTTGCTTTGCTAAATTAACTGAAGCAAAAAGATATAACATTCCCATCAGCAAGTCTCTGGGCACATTGCTAAAGGAGACTGGCTTCCTTGTTGGCATTTATCAGATGGGAAAGCAGGTCTTTAAAAAGATGTGGTGTGATCTAAGGCTACTCATGAAGCCAACATCAGATGAAAACGGGTATGGCTTTCCAGATATGGTCTCTACCTTCATAAATATTGCTTTCCCTTTTAAGGAACTAACACCCCCCCCCCCCCCCCCATTAGTGAAACCTATGAATATTAAAATCACAAGAATACATTTTTATAAGATTCCTACTTTAAATCTAACATGTCCAATGACAGGAGTGTCAGGAGACCCACAATTTTTATTACTGCATGGAACCACGCAACAAATAAAACTAAAATCATCCAGTGCATTGTAATGAAAAGAACGTAATCCATTTGCAGATCTGCTTCTTCCCAATGTGCCTGACTGAGAAGGAGAGTAGCTACAGGAAGAATAAAATTCAGTTCTCAACTATATGCAAGGTTAACAACTGATGACATTTTTTTACCAAAGGATGCAGCACTGCACATTGATCCAGCTTTTTATCCTGTACAATGAATTATGTGAGACTTTCCTGCATTTGCTGTACATGAAACATTTTCCTGATAGGTTACACAAAAATACATTTCTGCTTGCTTATGGTAAAAGGCTTTTCTGCCAAATATACAGTTTCTCTCTGAAGCATTATTTAAATAGCTTTTATAGGAACAGTTTAGACAGGCAGTAAGATGTAGCAACATCTTACAAGGATTTAATGATAAGTCCTTTTTTTACATTAAGCTACATACGCACTATGTATGGCAAAGATCTTTATTGTTTTAGACAGTCTGGACAGTTTCAGCAACTTGAATTGAGAAATATGGTCATTGATTTGGAAGAAGTATACATTTGCATTTTGCTAACATCCCTTCATTAGTTTGAAAATACAGTAATTCTTGTGGAATACTCGCAGGTTTACCTCTCTCAACACAGAGCAAAGCAATACCATGAAATCTAACTCAATTAAGGATTTTACAGAGTTATTGCTTCTTATCAGTACCCGGCATTGTTTACAAAGCATTCTTCATTCCTGGAAATCTTCAAGGCATGATCTGGCCTTGAAGAATCTGAATCAGCCCCTTTTTCTGTTTGGTTATATAGCTACCCGTCTAAATACAATTAGCCCAGTGCAATTATACCACTTGCTAGACTGGAAACCAACTGATGCAAAAAGCAAGGCTGGGTAAGAGTAGGAGAAGGGATGATGTTTACAATGTATGGAAAACAAATGAGCCAATACTTCCAAGAGCCTCCTGCAGTGACTCAAATACTTCCACTAAAAGTAAACTCCCATCGTCATGAAGGGAGCTGAAGTTGGCCAAGAACACTTTAAAAATCTCATTGGTGACGGAAAAATCACCAGGTGACACTGTTACATATCATCATAAAATTTTGCGCCTGTTTCACAGTTTTCTGTTGGACGGGGAAACCTTTGGGGAGGAAATGTTGGCCATGAGAAGGGTCTTGTTTGCTGCTGGCCTCTGCTGTCCCAGACCGGAGCTGGCTCCTGCGGCAGAGCTGCTCCTGGCCAGGGGTACTGGGAACGCTCTGTGCTGCTTTGGACCTCGCCTGGTCCAGGACAACTCATGGCATATTCCACCCACCCCATGCCATTTTCCAGACGATCTGTTAAGTCATTACACATCACGGCTTGCTAAAAGGATGAACTTATAAACCAGGAAGGAATATGTTTTTCTGTGAGAAAAACGAAATTAGAAAAGCCGGTTACAACAGGAAACATTAGGGGAAAAAAAAAAACCACGGGAGAATGTGGTGACATTCAGGACACAGCGAGCCAGAAGTCATTCTCAGGATTAGAGACACTGTCAAAGCAGTGTACTAACAAGAATAGGAAAGGAACAGAATCGTGGACATAGATCAATCACAATTCATTGTGGCTCACATCTGATTCCTTTCCCCCACCTCACTTTGCAAACCAGCTGCATTCAGAGAACTACCTGGGAAGTTCTGCTGCACTCGTTCACTTACAAAAATAGAAACAAGAAAAAAAAACCCCAAACCCAAACTTTGCAATGTTTTAAGTCTTTCTGTTTTTCCAAGCTGCATTATTCCTGTTTGGGTGGATAATGGTCTTTAAGAATTATTTAAAATTCCACTCTTTC
>NW_009216223.1:32988-58496 GCF_000690835.1 Fulmarus glacialis
GAAAAAAAAATCCCAGTCAATCAAGGTCATACAGTTAGAAAACTAGTTAATAGAGACAAGTGCTAAGTAAAAAATGAAGTGTCCTTTTCTTAAATGAATTTGATACCAATCTGATTTTCTCATTGTCCTGTTCAGAGAGAGTTTTTATGCCACCTTCCATCCAGGTTGTTTCTGGTTTTGGTTTTGTAAGAGAAATAGCACGCCGTAAGCAATTCAGTCCTTTCTGTCCAGAGGTCAGAGAGCTTTTCTAAAGATCTGGCATCCCAGAACACACCCCATTTGGTCTCATTCTTTTCCTTCTCCTAAACTCAGTATCATACTTACGCTCTCTATGCTCAGAGGTTCGTGGACTCTGCAGGTTGTCAGGATGCAGCATATGTTTAACAGAAAATAGCTTCTCTGAACCTGAAGGCGACACAAGCCATGGGCCATACCAAATCACATTAGATTGCCCCTTCCTAATGGGAAAACCTCTCCCTCCCTAGCTTTCAAAATTGATTAATGTCTGAATGGTCTAAATGATGTAACAGACGAATGAACGTAGCTTGTTTACTCTGTGACACCATCTCAAATCCAGCGTGAGGTAAGGCTACGCATTGCAAAGAAAATGTCACCTCCCTCGCTCAGAATGAGATGGCTGTGATTGAACAGATCTCACCATTAACTGATTTCTCACGGCTAGAAAAAGGCTCCCAAATCCAAAAGAGAACATACCAAGGAATGACTGTAGCTCTGCATTATGAGAACATATAATGCCTTGCTAATTACCTGAAAAACCATTATATGAAGCTTATCACTCCTGAAAGCCAAATAAGTGATATTTTTCTAAGTACTAATTTATAACACTGAAACATCATTTTAAAATAAGTCAAAACCTTCCTTAGTATATAGCCTTGGATCCATCATCTCCAGTAACAGTTAATGTTTATCTGCTGTTTCTACATTTGCCTTTTCCCCCTTTAGGTGCTTGAACTGCGTGGTGGGTATCAGCACTTGATTAAAAGAGCATTGCCAAGAATTGCAATTTAGGCACTTTGTGAAAGAATCATAATGTAGCCAATAACCTAGGTGTTACAGGCAGCAGAGTAGCCTGAGGTTTGCTTTTCTAATAGAAAGAGTTATATTCTGTTTACTAGACAACCTTAATTTGCCATCTGAACTGAATTAATTCATTAGTTAAATCAGTGCTTAGCACCATTTGTTACCTTTAAGTAACATCACTGAAATGTAAATGAGAAGGATGTGTAAACAGTTAATACAATGAGAAAATAAGAGTCCCATGAAAGAAGGGATATATACTTCGCTACCTGATCAAGGGGAGAAAAAACCCTCAGCCCTTTCTCAGCAGCTAATATCTTCATCCACGTTACGTTTTTTCAGTTACATTTGCAAGATCTGTCTTTACCTTACTCTAGACCTCTTCACCTTTCAAAACATTCTTGAGGACCAGAATCTCAGCTATAAATAATAGAGCAAGAATCAAAATAAGAAAAGGAAATAAAGAAAGGGGAAGGGCAGTGTTTTTAATGTATATATTCCTAAACTGTGTGTGTAAAACAATGAATTAAAACATCTGTGAAAGAATAATTTATCTCAAGAAAATTCTTTTCAGATTAATTTTAAATAAAATATCTCATATGCCCATATCCCATATTTACTTAGCAAGTAATCACTGAAATCCCTACATATTCATGCCAGTTATTACAGAAATTAGACAGAATGCATAGAGAAAATTTCTGAGATACGTTTAGGCTTTTCTTTTTCAATAAAATGCACCACAAAGGGAATAAAGAAATTCTTTCTCCAAATTAATGGTGAATTATTTTGTCATGAGAATAGAAGTTTATATTCATTTAAATGAAAGCACATAAATTGTTCTTGACAAGAAAAACAAAGCTAGCCTTAGGCAGTATTTTCATTATAGAAAAAGGCACATGTCCATGAATATCTAGTATAATATTAACAAAAACTGTTCAATTAGCTATGCATGTGCCATTGTTATGAATATTTATTTGCATCACAGCTAAGTAACATTGATACCTTTTTTTCAGCCTGTTTAGAGATACAAAATGAAGTGAACATTACTGCTCTGTGGAGAGCAGTAAAACTTCTCCAGAGAGCTGGTCAGACACAACACCTCTTATTAGGAGAACCTTCTTCACTACTACTTGTTTCATTCTTTTTCACATTGGAAACCTACTTGAGGAATTATAATCCATTTTAAAGTAATTTTGATCCAATTGATAGCCTAACCTCATCTTTTCTGTAAAGAAAAGTTATTTATGTAAAGACAACTTAATACATGAGTTCATTTTTCCTGAAGTCAATTCACTTGAATTGTGTTCTAATCATGCAGAGCTCCCTTTTTCATAAATGTTTTAAAAAATTAATTTTCTGGTAGAAAGCATTGCAAAATAGCAACCTTAAAGCAAAGCAAGCTTTACAGATGTATGCATACAGAAATTATTACACTTATCCTTGACAGGCTTAAGAATCATTTAGAATGGTTATATCGGTAGGAATATTTATGGTTACCAATTCAGTATTAAGTATCACGTGACTTATGTCTCCCATTACAAAGAAGTTTTTAATATTAAGCATTTGTAATGAACTGTCTGTGAAAAACTGCAGACCAAAGGCCTACTTTGGCAAAAATATTTCATGTGATTAAAAACGTTGTTCTGTATATAAATAAAGGTATTAGCTGCAGAACTTGCTCTAGGAAGAATTTCAAATAATGAATCATTAGAATGTTACTCACTATTAGAAACTGAAAAAGCAAAATTAATTGAATAAATTTGTCCCATTTATGATTGCCAGAAAAGAAACGTTTAACAAAATGGTTAAGAAACGATTACACATGGTCTCTGAAATTTTATTGGTTGTGGATCTCATTCTAGTTTCTATTCTGCCACCCCAAGAACCTTTGCCAAAATCCACTAAGGTCATCAGGAATCATTTTACCTAGTGGATAAGCACCGATCACAGAAATATTCCAAGTCAACGATTCTCTGCTAAACTATTTCTGAATGATTAAGGTAAGAATCAGTTTTGTAAACTATTTTAGAATTTGCTTCTGTTCTCCTCTAGGTCTTATAGATATTTATAGTATTTTCTTCTCAGCAGCACAATCCCATGAACTACAAGAACACATGTATGAAGCAGGTAATCGTTACCGTGTGTTTTGAAAGGGAGAGAAATGGTGGCAAGTAAAACGTGGCATAAATATGATGCAACTGTAGTCCCATTAACAACGATAAAAGAATATGAATTATACTTTAAGGTGGCTTAAAGGAAAGCAAACAGGCAAATGTAAAATAAGGATAGCAATAGGTAAGCATATGGAAGATGATTTTGCCCTCACACAGATACTGTTGATTTCTGGATGGGTTCACTTGGTTCCCTTCCAGAGCAAGGCTTAAGTTGAGAATAAGATACATTTTCTGTAGTTGATCTTGCCAGCCTATACAACCCACCCTCCTCAATAAAATATGACACTTCAGATGGTAACACACTGAGAAAGAAAGGATAGTAAAAAATTGTAATAAAGTATTCCTCTAAGAAAGAATGAATGAAAAAAGAACACCTTGCAGTTGATGAGCTGGGTAGAAAAAAAAAAAAAAGGTGGATTTAAGTAACATGATCTGGGTAGCCCTCAAAATTGAAATCTCAACAGATCAGAGTTTTGGAGACCACTGCCAAGAAGGATGCATGTTCAAACTTTTGTTATCCATTAGAACATGAGCTGCTTGCATCTTCCACTGCTCTCCCTTCGCATGTGTCACACCAAATGTGTAGGACTGCCATCACAAAAGTGATAGGAGTTGTTGCTGTGAATAGTATACATTGTATGTTGGTGATGAAATAGGAAGAGACAAGTACCAGAGTAATTTTGCTGGTAATTTCTTTTGATGAGATACTTGCAACTATTAAAGCAAGAAAAAGATGAGATAATAAATGATAGGGTTCTGGGAGAGTTAAAAGACAGACTTCTGGTTAAACTAGGCCTTTTTTCTGCTTAATTCTGAATGCTACTTCTACCCAGCCAAATGATGGTGTGGTAGCAAAGCAGTAACGATAGCTGTGAAGATGTGGCAGCACAGACCCCAGCATGAACCGTACAAGCCCTCTGGGGACCTGGCACAGTGCTGCAGTTGCTGCCCCAAAAAGGATCTGTGCCCGCTGCATTTTTGCTGTTACCTGTGCCAGCTACATTAAAGATAGCGTGTATACGCCCAATCGTATTATAATCAAGCAACCATTTGGCTGTGTAGGCACAGCAATCAGCTTAGCACTTAGATGATGCACGTCACACATTAAGATCAATAGATACATTCAAATGACCAAAACCAGATCCAGGACATGAAGTTCAAAACAGACTGGACCTGAAGCTCGGATGTAGGCCCAGCGAGGGAGCAGGGCCAGCGGGGCTAGTGACACCAGCCTGCGGCACTACTCTTTGGAGGACTGTGGCCCTTGGGGACAGAGGGACTAGTAACAACGAAGGAGCATTTAGTCTGAATCAGCAACAAGAGTTTTTCATATAAGGTTACAAAACTTGCCATTTGTGAAGAAAAAGCCTATAAAAGGGTGTTTATTTAGTGCGGGAAAGGTTTAAGACCCAATAAAAAAAAGAAAGGAGCTGAGCAGGCAAACCTCAAGCTTAACCTCAACCCTCTGTAGCTTGGAGCTCAGGGGATCTCTGAAGTCACTTTATTTTAACTCATCTTGTCACTGCAGAACAGCAGTGTTACCCCAGGAAGGGAAGAGGAGGAAAGGAAGGTTGGAGGAGCTTTTTATTTACATTTTCATTTCTCAAACTATAAAATTCCATTATAAGTTTAATTTTACAACTCCTTAGAAGGAAAGGCAAGTTCTTGATTTGCTTGTAGTCTGCTCACGGACCCATTCCCTGAGAGAAAATCAGCTGCAAAATCCAGACCCAGCCACTTGCTTTCCCCCACTTGTCTACCAGAACTTCAGGCACCTACCTGGGAATTTATGTCAAGAAGAAAACTATTTCTCAACACAATAAAATAGTGCAGGAAGAGGTGATCCCACAGTAATTGAATTCAGTGGTATAGAAGTTTGGAGAGCCCACAGGTTTTATACCCAAAATATGTTACTTAAGTATTTTGTAGCTAAAGGCTAAGAAGGTACATCTTGTTTGAAGATGATGAAAATGAGCTTTCTTAATTTCTTAGTGTTGGTGACTGAGAGGCCCTGTGAGTAACCTTAGTAACTTCTTGTTTTATTGAACACCCTGAACCTGGACATTCACTAGATATAACATGGTGTCAAAAGCAGCCTGTGAATCCTGAAATTGAGCGTAAGAGGTGGCATGAAGCATGGCAGCACCTGGGTTGAAGGGCTTCAACTACAGCTCTCTGGAAGCCTCGAGTATCACTCAGGATCTTCAAATGCAGCGCTCAACTGAGAGAAAGTACTACGGTAATGATTTGTGCAGTCAGCAGTGAAAAAACAGCTATAGGGAAAGCTGGGTAGCTGGATAGAAAAATTAAGAGACATTTATTATGCATGTTAAAATCAAACAGGACACAAGAGAAATCTAACACACCAATCTGGTTTTTGGCATTCAGCTCTCATGCAGGGAACCTTTAATCTGATTGAACCTGTGTGGTAACTGTTTGTTTTTCCTGACTGGGAGTGCACATGTGTATATGATAGTATGATGGCAGCAGTCCAGGCTATTAAATGGAGCAACTACATTCAATAAGAAGCAAACAATGGCATTAAGCTTTCTAACATTTTTGCTATTGGACTGAAGTTTTCTGAAGTTTTCAGAAGAACATAAGTTGCCACTTAAACATTAAAAGACAATATAACTTTAACTTCTAAATACCAATGTCCTTTTCTTTGGTAGCTTATGAGCCTAAGCCACCAAATTTCAGAAAAATCTCCTCTGCTGGATTTTTCCCTTTCCCTTTGTGCCTTTCATTCTAGTCCAATATGCTGAGAGACGAGGGCTGGTTTGAGCAATGATTTCTCTAGAAACCAGAACGCTGAAATACTTTCAGCATTTGATGCAAAAGAGGGAATTGCACCAGTAGCATCCACCACGAACAGCCTGTTTTATCACAGGCCAGCAGCATCCGTCTCCGCTGCTGGTGTTATATTTTCTAGCAGACTTCTGAACGGCCTCAAGCCTGGTCATTCCACTTGGAAAACAAGAGACTTCCCAAACTCTGTGCGGTACTAAAATTATGGCATATATTTATATGCCATACTCAAGTATAGCAAATGATATCTTATAGAACATGTATGATTGCTAGGAGTTGTATAACCTTCACCTTAGGCTTGACCAGTACGTAATCTTTTCCACGCAGCTCTGTCCCACCTTTTTTCCAAAGGAAAAGGAGAACAAACAAATATTTGGACTACCACAATAGCATTAATAAACATGAGAATGCAACAGCTAGTGTTATTCTACAGAAATGAATGAATAAATAAATAGGCTATAAGCACTTTATTCTTCTCACATAATTTCTTCTCAGTGACATTATTGAACAGACTGTTGAAAACAAACATCGTTAAATGAGAAAAGAAGAGCAGGAGCCTGTCTAATTCCCCACTGCAACATTTTCCAATGACGAATGCTCCCTAAATGGATTTAGCTTTTTGAAAAGAAGTCGGAGAGAAATTTGATGTGGCCCCCTGACCCCTGGTAAGCACATGTATCTTCACCTGTCACATAACACACTGGCACTTGCTTACTTTTCAGCAAAGACTATTGATTTTGCTTATTGGCTGCAGGCTAGTCCATAAAGAACAAATTACAAAGTCAGAGGTCTACAGTTAGCAATTGCTTGCATGATAACAGGGAACTCAGCACTATTCCCACAACGCAGTATTAACATTCTCACAAATGTGTGCAAACCTAAAACATACACTTCTGCTCTGAAGTCCTCCGTATTTTCAATGTTATACAGCAAGTGAAACAAGCAGTACATCCCATACTCTTGCCAATGATCTAAAACTACAGGGATTTCCCCCCCATACCTAATCTAAGCTTGTGGTTTAAACAATTTCTTATAAAGAACAAAGAGAGAGAGGATTAAGCAATGGTTACATTCTGCTATTAAAAAAGAAAAATGTTTGACACAACATACTGTTATTAAGAACGTCTTCACAATGAAATTTTACACAAGAAAAGCCAACGTTGTGACTTTTAAGAAAGGTATCATTGTGCTCCTTCTCAGGAGTCATAACGAAGTTTATCTTTGCACCTCCCTTAATAGATGACCTTGGGGAAAAAGAATTTGATTTTCTGCACCTTGCTTTCATCTTCTGCAAAATGGGATACAATACTGTCCTCCACTGCTGAAGTGCTGTTGCAACCCATTGCCAAGAAGTCCATGCAAAAGACAGCCCAGCCCAGCTTTTACTACTGAAATGGGACAGGCATAAGAGAACCAGCCCTGGGGAGCATCAGAATTGGAGAGTCTGAGCTAGTTTCCAAAACCTCATTTTAATTTTTGGATCTTAAGTAATACTTGCACAATATCATAATTGCAGTTGTCTTTTAATACCCAGCCATACCAAATGCAAATATATGCTGTTTACCTGGCATATATTTTTTAGTAGAAGTCATGAGAACAACACAGAAGAGGCTGATTTTAACACCATTTCAAGCTCAAGAAATTTATAATAATTTCAAGTGGGAAATTATTAATGACAAATAACAAAAGTGAGCTATTGTTTTAACTTTCTTCCCTTTAAGGAAAGGGCAGTTTCCTTAAATTTTTAAAGATGTTTTCCATGATAAAGAGTATTGATTACCAGCTTTCAGGCACGATTTCCTTTTCTAGAATATTTGATTGAGAGAAAAAGACTGGCGATTTCAAAGGTGGGCTACAGCTGAGCATATCTGAAAATCCTAACTCAGTTCCCTGCTGAAATCAAAGAGTTCAGGAAGAAAGAGCAACAAAAAACACTTTTGGAAACTCATACTAAGTGTTGACTTAGTATGTTTCTATAATAGACTGTTTTGTTTCGAGTTAACTGGTCACCAATTAACTAGAACTAGTGAGTGTATTTGTAAATGCTAGTGCTGATACTTCCTAAACGTTTCTGTTTTATCCTAGGACTTAACATAGTAAGAGCCTAGAAGGATAAGCTACACAAAAAGCGTGAGAGGACAAAATAATCTTGTGCAATAATTGGCAGGGCAAACTCAGATCAATGATTTCCGAAGACATAGGCCCTCCATTGGGAATGCACAGCCATCTGTGGGGGTCAAATCGCACTCAGAAACAGGCAGCAATAATGTCTCACCAGGCAGCAACGGTCACAACGTAAAGAAAGGCTCAGGGACAATCCCTGGGAGACTTGGTCCCCTGGTTGGTTGGACTTCAGAGGTGGCAGCAAATAATTTTGAGTTGCTAAGAGACCGTTTGTGCTCTCTGGGGTAGACAAAGACTAGGCATCAGTTTGAAAAGGCACGGTACCCAAAACTGAACTGGTTGTCTTAATTCAAGCCTGTAATTCAAATCTCTCCTGACTCTCAGCCTTTACCTACATGGGAGACATGCACATTACAACAGGAATCTCTAGAGCTACTCAGCCCTGCTCTACTGCTGCTGCGCTGGCACCTGGAAACCAGGCAGAGACATGCAGTGCCCTGAAAACAGCAGACAAGCTCTTCAACAGACAGACTCTGATGATCTGTAACACTGGAGTGGGAACACAAATTCTCCTATTGCAAAAGCATCACCATGAAAGCCAAAAACCACTTGAACCGGTTGCTTATTATGCAAGAAACTCTGAACAAGCCTCAACCTTTTTTGACTTTAAAAAGAAAAGCATGAAGTCTGCTCAGCCCTTCATAATCACAAGTGCAAGCTCCCACCCTTCAGAGGGGATTCCAGGTGGTGGACCCTGTTAGCCCTGCTTGTCATCTGTGCTCCTGAAAGGAAGTACAATCTGGCACTCCTGTACTTAACATTTCCTCCAGCAGCTCATTTTAGATAGTTTACATTTTACATAGTTTATAGGCAATCTCCAAAGGGGAAATTCAACTTCACATCGCACAGGAATCTCAGGAGCCCTTCTCTGGGTTCAATGGTGAGATCAACCTAAAAGTTAGGTCTTGCTGTGCCTGAATACTTTTACTGTGCCTAGTCCATAGTGCTAATGGTGATCATGTTTCTTTAGAAAGACAGGTTCTGAGCCTTCTCATAAGAAAATCCCAGGTGAGAGGCATGTCACAGTTTGGGATGTGTTGGTAGAAGCCTACAGCCAAAACAATTCAGCGTCATTGTGAACCCAAGATGGTAAAAGTGGCTTAGGCTACAACTAACCATCCTGAACACCCAGAGGTACGGAAGTCTTCAATAAGCATCATAAATCTACATATTGCAGAAGATGACCTTTCCATCACCAAAAGTTAGACTTCCTTTTCATTTACTTTTTCCCAACTCACTTTCCCCTTTGACACCACAATCCAGACTCAAACTCCAGTCAAATAACAGGAAACCAATATGATATGGTGAATTGCTTCTCTGTCTCTGTTCTACAATTCAAAAATTTGAACATTGAAGGGGCTGGTAATGGAGAAAGCGAGTCTCCCTACTGAAAGGTAATGCCGAAACCAAATGAGAGATGCATGTAGCTTCATATGTGAAATTGTCATGGTATCGCCAGCTACAGAGTAAAGCAGCCTAGTGAGCTGCCCAAAACCTTTGATGTAAAAAGCTCTTGAGTTCTTTTGCTGCAGAGGGATTTTATGGCTTATGTCTTCAAGGGTTTGTAAAATTAAAAAAAACAAACCAAACTTACTTTACAAATATTGCAGTTGAGATTATTATTTTCTCAAATGAATACAGACTCTGAGGCTGTAATAAGACCTACATTATCAGCAGACATGCAATGAAACAGCAACATGATGGCCTTCGATCTAGCCAAAGGAGGGGATATGCCTGAAGGGAGAGGAGACCACTTGATGTCTAAAACTGCTGACCTCCCTGGCAAGGCTTTATAAGAACCTCTAGCTGCAGTGAGGAGCTCATAGTACTCAGCAAGGACAATTTGATTAAAGGAGAAGAGAATTACCATCGTGCAGCATGTGTTACTCCTAATTTTTTCCCCTTTTTAACAAAGCTGAGAATGACTTTTCCAGTTAAGTCTAAGAGGTGTAAATATACAGATATTTAGTAAATGATTTCTGTTTTTTTTAAATTAAATTTCTTACTCTAATAGCTTTTGGTTTGGTTTAATGTTAGCATTTCATAGAAAAATTCTTGCTAATAGCCCTAAAGAAAGAAGAACACTGCAGCCACAAAAGAGAAGCAACAAAAGGTGAAATATATTTGGAAATTAGACCTCCCTTCTAATCTTGTGCAAGGGAGCAAGACAAAACTTCCTACTTTATTACAGTTATCAGGCTCTCGTGAATGGACATAGAGGGAAAAGCTGAAGGATCTCCATGGATGACAGTTAACAAACCACTGGTCACATGAGGCAACTCCAAGAACTTGGGCTTGAATCTGGGCTGAAAAGCAGATGATAGCCGTTCAGCTCAATGTCAACAAACGTAATTACTTTTGCCACACAACACTTTATCGGATTAAGGTTTTCCAAGACAGAGGCAGGTTTCTCAACTCCTCCTCCTTCCAATTTGTGTAACCAGTACAAAAGAGAATTCCAAATTTGACTTTTAAAAAAATTATTATTATTTGGGAGGGAGGGGGAGAATTCTTGACTGCAAAGAAAAGCTGATACTATCGTTCAAACACGGCATCTTCATTTCACTAGTAAAATTGAACTATTTTACTGTCAAATGGCCAAATCCTGATGCCGCTACTTAAGTTACTCTTCATTTCTTACAAACATTGTCTTCAAAATGAGCTAAACTTGCATTTTGCCATTTTGCACTTGGTTAGCTCCAATGTGGCAGAAAACAAGATAAAGGAAATCAAGCTCTCTGAACCAAGAGATGACTCATACCTACATATATATGTTCCCTTGTACTGACTTCATTGGGTTAGGTCAAAACAGAGTGCAAATCATACCCTCTATGCTAGCTGTCTTCTACAGATTTTTAGATTTGGCCACTTCCATGTATTGGCAACCTGTACCCAATAAGACCATGATTCAATGAATAAAGATTGAAATATTTAATACTTCTAATATTGTGGAGTTCCCTTTTCCATTTCACGCTATTTTCCATAAATCAGAGAAGCAAAACTGATATAAGCAACAGGAAGACACATATTGTCTTTTAATGGCCAATCATAAAAATAGTAGGTCATCTAAAATACATAATTATTTAGAACATATGCTAAAACTATCACTGACACACTGGAAAATCCTGGGGTTTATTTTCTGAACACTGTTCTTTTGACAATGCAAACCTTTTTATAAGCCATTTTTATAAATTAATACTGTTCTGAGTTGAACGCATGGAGGGCAACTAACAGACACTTTTGGATTTGCAGTTAGGTTTGACAAGACAGTGTTGCACTAAAAATCAGCTGATCAGTTTAGCTGTATCCTCTAAAAGAAACTTTGAAAATTACCTATGGTTACTATAAAATAAATAAAATCCCCTCCCCTAGCTGAGGCTAAGAAATTTTAAGTAGAATTCTTATGTGCAAGATATCTAACTGTATCCTAAAAGCTGTCCTTTTAAGGACATTACTAGGAGTTATGAACAGTTATTGAGCCACTTTTTCTTTCAGGTAAAAGAAAGCATTGCAAATTTATTTCAAACAGTACGAGTCAGTGCTACTGTTTAAAATTCATCAAAGAACACTTCAGAAAGACTGCTTATCTATTCAAGCCACACATTTTAAGTGAACTCTTACTAAATTCTCTATGTACATATCAGGAATACACGTACTCTGAATAAAGAGAACTTCATCTGACAAATTAAAGAAAAAGAGAGTGAGTGAGAGGGAAAGTACAGGGTGTGCGGCAGAGTCCAAACGTGGAGATCTACTGCGCCTTGTACAGCCTGACAGTGTAGTATGTCAGGCAGGGAAAGCCTCGGGTACCACGGCCAAGTTTTGCTTGTTCCCATGATGTGATTTAGTGCCTCAGAACCACGCAGCTTAGCAGCGCCTGGACATCTTACGGTGTCGAGTGAAGGGAACAGATTTGTCATCGCTCGCTGCCAGGAGCGGTCCCGAGCAGGGACATTTTCAGTCTTCGACAATGATTGCTGTTACTAATTCTACTGTGAAAAGCGCAGAGCATCTGCATGGGGACTTCAGAAAAGTGCTGCCAAAACAGCACTCGCTTTATGCTGTTGCTCCTGGTGTCTGGTTAAGGTGGCGATGAGATAGATCATATGACTTAAGCCGTTGCAAGACCTCATCGCTTTTCATGGGAGAATGGAAAAGTGCTGATCTCGAGGCTTTTATGCTGAGGGAAAGCAGATAAAAATCTGCAGGTGTAACTTAAAAAAATTGGTATAAGAAGCATAAAATAGTGTAAATAAGGCTAAATTTTTATGGAAAACAAATAAAGATCAAGCATGTGATGGCAATTAAATGAAAATAAGAATTTAGTGATATAAGCATAGAAGTGTGCATTGTCAATCAAAGTGGATAGCACTCTGATTTCCAGAGTATCTGTTAGTTTTAAGCTAAAACCAATATTGATACAAACAAGCACAAAGATGTATGGATGTAACCATTTATTTTTTTCTTTTTCCAATGAAAAGGAACTAGTGATAATTGACTGTAACTCTGCCTGGCTCTATCTCTAGAGAGACATAATCATTCTGGATATATGAAAATAGATTGCTCATTCTAATCCACTATTGTTTTATACTCTTTGGGGCCCACTTCTCAGCTGGTGATAATCAATGATATTAGTCATTGAAATACAGGAGCTGATTTACTCTATCAAGGGTTCTGGCCTTGAGCAATACTCATATTACCCATTTAATTCTTTTCCTAGCAGCAGAAAACTTAACAATGCTTGAACAAGAAGTTGTCTTCTCTCATCCAGCATACCAGGGAAAGCTCAGAAATGCTATCCATACGCTGCTAAATCGTACCAAAAGCAGGCACTAGAAGCTGTGCAGTTAAGGTTGTGACCCTAGGTCCCTTAGACACTTGAGTTTTCACTTTGCAAGCTCTTCAAAAGTTCTGCGGAGCTGACGAGAAACTGCTATTTTAAAGCCAAGGGAAGAACAGTTTGTTTTTGTGGATATCCTCAACTGTTACCAAGATATTCAGCTTTTTCTGTGCCTGTATTTTCTTGGCCTGAATTACTGTGCCTGCCATTAAAAGTCTCATAAAACATGTGAAGTTTACCTGGGCTTTTGTAATTTGGGCAGAGAAACAACTCAAATACAGACAGAATAGTATCTTTTTTCCCCAGTGTTAATTGGCCCCATCTTACTCAAATTATCTGTTTGGAAAAAAACAGAAATTGGCTGCATTTAAGTGTTAAATAGCATTTTCATTCCAATTCCAAGTGTCTAAAGGGAGCATGAATTGGGTATGAATTCCATTATTCAGTCACAATATTATTAGCAGGAAAGGAGCAGGGTTTATCACTGTTGTCAGCACGATTATACAGCTTTCTCATTTGCCTTACCTCAGAGAACATACACAGCATGGTCTTGATCAGGTTTGTCATCTTCTCAATGCCTTGGCCATGATGACAGTCAAAATGAATGAACAGATCGGCACTTTGAAGTGCTCATTGATATCTTGAGGTCAGATGTTTCTTGCATGTATCTGGACCATTTCCAGACACGTGGGAAGCAGCGAGAGCAACGGTAGCACAAGCGTCTCTGCCAGTCTTCCTCAACTCCACCCTGCTCCTTCAGTGAATGGCCTGTCTGGTTAACACGTACCAGAAGTCAATGCATAAGATTGCTAGCTTTTTTTTCAGGTAATGAAGAGCTATTACATCAAAGCAGTTTGGGGGCATTGCTTAAACTGTCTTGCTGAATCTGAACTGGCTATCAAGTTATTCCTCCCACACAGAGCAGAACAGCTTGGTCCTGCTGTTTAGGGGTCCTTGCCAGCTGCAGAGACAGGAAAGGATTTTTTTCTCTTTACTTTTACTTGTTCTGTTCTCTCCTGATCTTTAACTGTGCAAGTGTGATAACGTTTGCAGCTCAGAGAAAGTGTAATTCAAGAGGACACCCCCAAAAAAGAAACAAAGCTTAAAAAAAAAGGAAAAAAAAAATCTATATGTATTAGCAAGGCATGCAGATATGCAGAACTCTTGTCAACATGAATATTCAAGAAGAACAAATTCTGAAATCCTTAATCTGTTTCAGTATTTATTTTTTCTAATTCCTGTTTTTATTCAAGCAAGTATATCCCCAAACTGAAGAATAACATGCAGAAGAACTGCAATTGCAAAGATGTCACAGTTCTTGTTTGGAGTAACTCACGTTAAGAAGAGAAGTCAATGAGAAACTGCCCAAGGAAAAGCCTAGGGAACGTGCTGTGCCAAGATTAAAATAGTTTATAAAGTAACAACAGCTCTAGCACATATGAATTTAGCTGAAGGTTTTGGGGTTCCCCCTCTTAAAAGAATGACACTTGAGCAAACCCTTTTCAACTTTAGAGTTGGCAGTTAAAATTTTTTAATATGCATTTTTATTTCTCCCCCCCATCACGGGCTCTGCAGACCAATACACAAAACTGTCTTAAGCAGCCACAGAAAGCAATGGCTGGCACACTTTGGACCAGTCCCTGGGAACCAGTGCTGGTGCAGCAAGAAGCTGAAAGGCAGGGTCATGCCTCAAGAGAAGAAAGATGCACCACCAGTAAGTAAACACACCCAAAGATTGTTACTAATCAGCAAAGATTTTGTGCTATTTCCACAATGAAACTCCACTGCGGTGAAGAAACTTCTCTTCCTGAAAGCCTAGGGCTAGAATAGGTAAATTATAAATCAACTCTTGGACAAGCATTGTCTTATGCGCACCGTGTGGGTTGTCCTTGCCATTGGTTTTCAGAGACCTCAGTCCCTGGACGGAGGAGTCAACTTCCGTGAGGTGGATGCGCCTTTCAGCTTTTAGCCAACAGTAAATTGGCTCAATTCAGCAACTCGGGTAACTGAAAATCTACGAACGGCCATCACATATAATACTGCTTGGCTTCCTAGCATATTCTAACCCATACTCCTGTCAATGCTCCACTCAAATCGTCCATGAAAAAATGTCCAGTTAAAGATTTAAGGTGACACTGCAGACAGATTTCAAAACTCTAACAAACACTATGAGCCAGAGTACTGCTACCTACTACATGATTACTCCTATTTACTTGATTAGTGCATTTACTCCTATTTTCTAAATGAGTCACGTGGAATGTTTTTGAATGTGTTTACAATAAAATGCAAAATCCTAACCAAAGCAGCTGTCTAAATTAATCTAACATGAAGGCAGTCTTCAGGTCAATTAGACGAAAAGAAAACATAGCTCTTCTGTACATATTTTTCGCTTTGCAGAAAAAACCCTGTCTAAATATCCAGAGGGGCAACATATACCAAGGAAAGGTATTACACAGCCAAAGATAACCTGCCATCAGTGCCTCGTCCTACGGTGTAGGGCTTAAGGAACGTTAACTCCAAAATTTCTAGGTAATTTGAACTCTTGAAGCAAAACACAAAAGACAGGTAATTTCAGAGATATACAGGATTCAATCCAAAAAGAGCTTTGTACATCAAAAACGGCACTTTGAAATGAACCCGTAAATAAAATGCAAGTCTGAAGCAGGTCAAGATACCATTAAGAAAGCAGGAAGTCACTAACCCGTTCCAGGGGGGTCAGGGATACCTCCAAATGAACTGCAGTAATAGGTTCAAAACATGGCAGGTGTGGGTTGCAATTTTCACATCCAGTAATTGCATTACAAGAATGAAAGAAATTACATCTTCCTGCCCTTTCCCTAATGATGGGTGACTTACAGGTGCCAGGACAGAAATGTGACTGTAAAGATACACGATGCCATACTAATATTTTGTACAAGAATATTGCACTGTTGAATTATCAACAATAGTAATCTCCATGCAGCCTAACTGCATCCTACTCTGTGGCTGTTATAGCCCTGTTTCAACCCCATTCCTAACCCCATTTTCTGGAGCAGGACAAGTCAGGATCTTCTTATCCATCCCCTCATCCCAAAGCAGAAGCAACTACTACTATAGATGCATGTCTAAAATCTTAGTAACAGCATTCCATGATGGAGACGCCACAGCCTATCCCACTGCCCAACTATCTTTGCCATTAGGTAGCTTTTCTTAAATCTTACGCAGTTTAACCACTGCCTCTCACCTGTTGTAGACCTGAAAAAAACCTGAAAAAATTTACAGACTCAACCCTCTGCTGCAGGCTTTCAAAGATTTGAAGACTGCTACCATGCCCCGCCCTTGTGCCTCCATTTCCCATTTTCCTTGCCGCACTAAGCCACCCAGCTCTTTCACTCTTCTCATTTAGGCTTTTTTTTTTTTTTTTAATCCTTTTGCCAGTCTTACTGTTCTCCTTTGGACTGTCTCCAGATGGTCTCAGAGAGAGAGAAAGAGGCAGAGGAAGGCCAAGGGGAGGAAAGAAGTGGGCACAGCCTGGGCTCGCACCTCTCTGCATGCTGATGGAAGGACCTGGCAGGGCACGATGGGAACAGAGCAATTCATGGAGATGAGAAGGTTTCTACCCCCAGAGCGAAGGAGGAACAGAGGAGGAAAACGGAAGGCTGAGGTATAATCCAACTTCTTGTCTGCTCACACGCACTGGCCATCACAGGGACATGACTAAGAGTAGTCTGTCAGGTTGCAAATTCATCTTATGTAGTCAAAGAATAGAGAAACATATTTAATAGCTGTCTAAAGAGGCTAATAACCAGTTATCTACCTTAGCACTGAAGTATGGCACTTTTTATACCTGTGGGGAGTTGGGGGGACATTGCAAGATGGCCTTTGTTTGGTTTGCACGTGTCTGGTTTGGAAGACACATGAATTCTGGGCAGCTGGAAGTGTGGGTTATCTTCATGGAGGAATAACAAATCAAACAAAACCCCCTTTGAAGCCCCAGTTCGGTCTAGAAGATATCACAACCTTTGCATAAAATGTAAGAGCCCGTATTCTGTCTAATCTACAGATGAATCAGTGGCTCAGCAGGTTGCTGTGATTTACTTGTTTTACCTGTATGTGGGTTTATAGGCAGGTTAGATTATCACAGCTGCTAGTTTGATAGACCCTTGACTGATTAGTCTCAATAGGACACCTTTCTGCACATATAACTCCGCCCTAACACACATGCACTTTTTTTCTTTTAAACAATGTTCCTAGTGACATTTGAATGTCTCCCTTTTCAAAGCTTGTCTGAATCTTTTTCCACTGAAAGAAAAATCTTGACCATAAGAAGAACTTGTACCAGAGGAGAGTTTCTGATCTTTCCATAAAAAGATATTTTCTGCAGCAACTTTATTTTTTCCACTAAGATGTAAATAAAGTTCTTTTGTTAAAAGCATTTCTAGTATTTAGAGAAATTTAAAAAAAAAGTAATTGACATTTCTTGATATGATCACATGTATCTGAATGCATGCCTTTTTCTCCCTTTTTCCCTATAACATGAAGCTTTTTTGCTCTCTCAGAATCTTTATTTTGAGCAGTTTTTCAGCTTGTATTTTTTGTTTTACACTGTTCCCACTCAAACATACAAATACCGAGCAGAACAAAACAGAATAATTATTCACAAATGGGTAGCAAAATATTCCAGGATCTGATTCCCAATTTTCATGGAATTAGACGCAGTTGCTGAAGAGGCAGTTGTGCTCAGAAGTCTCTTTGGCCACCACTTTTAAGCCTGACAGAGATCGTGAATCAGAGTCCTCAGCTGCTGCAGTTCCCAGCCAGGGATGTTCGTGTAAACTGAAATCAATAATGATTTGAACCAAGGTACCAGGCCCTCAGTTCTGGGCATGCCACCCAGTCAGCTGCCAGGACAGAGGAGGGATGAATCACTGGGACAGGAACACCTGACCCCACCTCTCCATGAATCATCAGACCTCTTGAGCCTGCACCCTTGGATATCTGCCTCTTCCTGAGCTGCTCCAATGTAAACATTGTAAAATTATACCTGAAAGGACCTGTAGCATACCTAAATCGTAGTTCTGCATCTTTTTTTAAAAAACCCCAACAGATTTCAACATATGAGAGGGTACTTTTATTCTAAAGAGACTGCTGTTGTGTACATGACATTTCCATTAGTTTGTGACTGTTCATAGAAAATTAGGATTAGGAAGTGTGACTCAAAGTTCTGAAAACATTACCCTGGAAGTACATTATATTACAAATTCATGTGTTCAACAGATTTTGATGTTTGAGAAATTGCTTTAAACAGTTTTAAATATGCTAACTTCTAATAAAATGCCTTTTAATACTCTAATTACTGCAAATACAAAGTTTAATAACAAAACAAGGATTGTTAGCAGAGTGGAAAACTTGGTGCATTTATACTTGAGATTCACTACCATTCTTTTCCTTGTTGGAAGAATACTTTACACACAAATATGAGAAAAATCTACTGCAGTCTGCTGAACTTGTCATTTTTAGCAACTGCATTTCTCATTTTGTAGTTGTGAAAACAGTTTAAAGAGCATGCGATTGTTTTAGGAACTTCTTTCACAAAGTTGTAGACCCTCGCCCCAAAGCGAATGTCAAGAAACATATGATTTGGTGAAAGCAACCGTCTGAAACAGCCCCTGACCTAAAAGAAAAAAATAATCTGGAGTTTGAGATAAGGAGGAAGGTCTTACTTCTTTCTACAGCTTTGGAAGATAAAATTCAGAATCTTAGATAAAAGGTCAAATTAATCTTTTACTCATATACCTGTCAAAACCGTAATTCACTATCAACAAAGTCAGATTCAACTTTTCTATGAAGTCTTATTATGCATCAGTGGATGTTATTTTCAACACAAATATTTTTGCACGATCCAAAGAACATTGTAACTATTGCAGACCTGATTCTGAGGTCACACGGAGGCAATTAATCATTTATTCCACTGGACTTGTTAGAGTTACAGTGAGACAAATGGGCTCATCAGAATTACAGCCCCTTAGCTGCAATAAATAAAAGATATATTCAAATCTGTGAGCACTTTCCTATTACTTAATCTTTCATTTTCATTTCCCCCAAAACTTTACCCAAATAGAAACTAAAGCACTGTGGCTGAAACTGAGAGGTTCATGAGTCCATAAAAGGCACAAGACTAATGTTCTCTACGTGATGGCAAATTACACTTCTTTGTGCGCATTACAATACTTTTACAAGAGTTGCTATGTAAAAAGAAAATACTGATGATCATTTAACATAGTAAGAATTCACTTAAATGAACTGCCAGAAGAACAGAACTCTTAAAATAATTGATTTTTCCCCACATCAGATGAAAAATGCATAACACTGTACAATGAAGTCCGTTTGAGCAAAAGTCATTTTCTGTCCATTAAAAGAAACATAAAATACATTGGGGTACTTAATTAAAAGTCTTGGAAGAACTGATTTGCACACCACAAATTTACAAAACACGCACAAATTTAAGTAAAATACCTTAATTAGTGCTTTTGCCCAATCTATGGGGCCTCCCAAATATTTTGTGATGTAGAAAATTTACATCCACTATACTTAGAAGAATACCACCGTCTCTAAAAAATAAATTCATAACAGTTGCTGCCTCAGTGTTTCTGCCAGCATGCTGATACCTTACATTTGCTGAATGTATGGAGTGATTTGAAAATGACAGCTATCTCATGACAGGCAATACCAGCAGACAGCCTTTGAAAAAAATCTATACTGACCTCACCTCCATCCAACACCTATTGACAGTTGTCACTCAAACTGTGATATCACATAAACACTTTCCGATCTGCGGCTTAAGTTTCCATAGTAGGGCAAAATCCTGTTAACTTCTGACCCACCTCTCAGACATCCTTTTTGATGTATTCATGTTTGCAAACCGCTGACAGGTTTTTCGAGGCAGAGCGCGTACGGCTTGTGCAACACCCACGCTTCCTGCCCTCTAAGTTTCTCTTCTTAAATCCTAGTCAGAAACTTGTTGCTAATTGAGGGTAAAGAAATTTGCATCTGAAAAAGGCACAGAGCAATCTAGAGAAAAACCTAGAATATTGTTTGAATGTATTCTATGAAAGACCAGCTGCATTTTTTCTATGTGGTCTCTTCCACCTTCTGGAATAGGCGGATTGGTTTTCCCTGTTACCCGTGTCCTTTTATTTCAATACTGTGGATAGCTCCAAAATGCTGTGATGAAATCATGATGAGCCACAAAACCACATTGTGGAGATCACCCAGATTATAGAGAGAGATGAGGAAGCATAAAATTTTCTACGATTAGGAAACTTAGGACCTCCATATGAAGGCAGCAGGGAATGAAGCGTTCTCAATGTTATGAAAAGAATGATTTATAGCTGCAGCAAAGAAAAAAATGTCCAGATATCATAGCTGTTGATGTAATATTGTAATGAAAGGTTTTAGAAACATGGAGCATGGATGTGTGTTTATAACCACATCTATCTGTCCCTATGCAAAACTTTTGGCCGTTTATAACAAACGAAAGGAAAGGCATACTTCAATCTCTGTCAGACATTTAGAGGAAATAGTATCAGTTTCTCTCCCTCCAGCACTTCAGTAACAACTGCTTAAGGCTCAATATTTCAACAAATCTACTGATAACACGGACAGGGTTATACTCAAAGACTATAATGCCTTAATCTAGCCTTTTTTATATACCTTCTCCACCCTAAAAGACTATATCTTACTTGAACTAAAAGAGATGGATCTCTTGGGTATACATACAAAGTATACCTCTGGATGAGTCATTTCTTCGCCTTTTGCTCCCCAACCTAAATTGTGGATATATTTCCTAGTTACATTTTGCATTCTGAGACTAAGTACAAAATACAGAGGAACAACAAGGAACTTCAGCCAGGTTTCTGAAGTAAACAGAAACTTAGTTTTGTAACTGAACTTTTGTAATGCTTGTAATTCACAGGAACTGAGAAATAAGATCTAGTCTTTGTGAAACTGCAGTAGATATGGATCTAGAATGAAAGGCTGTCCTATAAAATTAGGACAGAGTTTGGAGATACGGATTTATTCTTAAGGATATATTCCTTCCTGGATGTCAGGTGCCATTTGTCACACCCTGGATTTTGCTGTCCATCAGGATATAGGTGAAAAAAAAAAATTTAAACTGCTTCATAGCTCAAGGAATTTAGTCAAGAGACATTTTTATACAATAGAGAAAGAAGTCACTATCCATTAACAAAGAATGAAAGAGCCAGGCAAATCTATATTAGTGCGCATATGTACAGTGGCAGGATGCACACCACCACATTTCTTGAAGAAGCACTGTTGCAAGGTATGCTGCATCACCACTAAAAACATCACATGTTTTTGGCCTGCCTAGTTTGATGCAAGGATTCAGAAATGCTTTCTGATGGCAATGGGACTAGAGAAAGACATAATAGCAGCTTCTGAATCTTTATGTACGTTTAGTTCATGAATTCATTTACTTTGCTTTACTTTCAGGTTTGAAGTTGCATCAAAGATGTAAAACAATCTCTTTCCAGGCTCTGGTCCTGAAATTGATACCACTTGGCCAGATTGTCCACACTGAGCACTGGGACTTCACCATGGCTCCATGCAGAGCGTCATCACTTTGCTTACACGTTACCGACCGCAGGATCAGAGCTCAAGTTCACTGATGTTAAGGAGAGGTGGCATTAAATAAAACTCACACAAGATTTTTTTTCCCCTTTTCTCCTAGAATAGCTTAGGAAGAGGGAGAACAGCTGCACGATGAGCCTGTCATAACATCCACTGACCCATTACTGAGGATCACACCTGACCTTGGGCCACCTCCTGCTGCTGGCCCCAGACAGACACATTTCTTTCTTCTCCTTCCACCCAGAGGGCCTCCCACAGCTAGAGATGAGAAATTGGTGCCAGTGCACTGCTGTTTTATTGCATGTATTCATGTGCACTGGGGGACCAAGATCATCCGAACTCATTTCGTCTGTGAACTTTCACATCCATCGTGTCAGGCTGGTTTGCACTCCCCTAAATTCAGCCAGTCTGAGATGCAAGTACTTGTGTGAAACTTGTGGAAACGCCAACCCATGGAAGTGCAGTGGCCCTTAAAGTTTAACAAGAAAAATAAGCGCGGCATTTATCTGTTTTAAGGATACTCTGGAGCTCTGTGCTGGTTGATTAGTTCAACCGTCCTAAAATGTTGATGCTGAGCCATTAAAAAAATAAAATGTACGGCTGTAATGACAAACCTGCTTCATATGCTGTCTGTTGGCCCAACAGTAGCACCTCTGGATTCTCTGGAGTGATGGTTACTACTGCACGGCACCTCCCAAAAATGCAGAGAAAGCAGGGATAGAACCAAGGTCGTCTAGTGTCGTTCAGTGTAAAGGAGGGTCTCTCTTACCAGTGTGTACATACTGTCTCTCTGACACAGAATCGTATCTTTCCCACTCATTTATTAAGAGTCATGAACTACAGGCAGTAATGTACTGACGCTGAAAAGATAATTTCTGATTTGTTTTATACATACACACACTTTTATTTTATATATATAAATAAGAAAAATACACACACACATATAAAAATATATATAAAAACCATATAAAATATGGGACTTTTTCTAGGACAGTCACCACATTCTGAGTGATTAATTACAAGAAAGCAGAAGCCAACTGAAAAGAGACATAGAACATATCCTATTCCTGTTTTCCATTCCCACCCAGTCTGGTGCTGTTAATTTAACTTTCTTAATTTAGCGACGATTACAGATGCAAATCTGACAGTGTATAAAAATCAAAATTAGGAAGCAAATAGTAATGGTTGGGTTGGTACCAACATCAAATGGTGCCTTTAGCATCACATCTGATTTGCGATCTGAGAGGACTACCTCTGCTGGGAGAGGCATTCACGGTCGTCTTTGAAAGTAGGATGAAGATTCTCACTATCAGGGAATTTATCTGCTAGAAGTAAATTAAGAGCTGAAGTAACTCCTTCCTCAGTATTGCAGGAGCCAGACGTGAAATTAGGAGGATGTGGTGATGTTAAGTCAGGTGCTGCGTGACTCCACAAACCTCTTACTAGTTTTATACAGCAGGGACACACTTTGTGGGAATTAAAGGTCTTGGTATGTCTAGTAGAAAGAGAGCGAGGGTGTAAATGAGTGATGTTTCCTAACACGTCATTGTTAGTAGACACCACAGAGACAAAAGAGTTACTTAAGCTGGAGGACAGCGTTCATATATTAAGAAATGGGTGTTGGGCCAAAAATAAACTTAGTCTGGAAACTGGAACTAAGTTTCAGAGACTCAGATCTAGGAGTCCTGAGCTGTCTTCTAGTAACAGGGCAAGCAATTTTCTTTCCATCTCAGAGTCGGGTTTTATTAGATTTTTAAACAGAACAATATGAAATAAGTGCCTGCAATAGTACTGGCCTTGCTTCAAAAGCCAGAAGCTTTCTTCTAGCCCTATATCACTATAAAGGGAGAAGAAGGAAGAGTGTAAAATAGTGCACGGGTATGACTTACCACAAGGAAACATGATTCTTGTTAAATGGCTTGACAAGAATATTGTGGTTTGGGAGACAGAAGGGCAGCAAGGGGAAGGGTTGTTGAGGGTCACATTGCTTTGCAGTCCAGGGCATGTGGTGGCCTTAAGCTTTATGAACACTTACTACCACGGGGTCTATTATCTGCCAGGCACCACTGAAGCCTGAATTATTGTATTTCAATAAAAATTGCAGCTTTGGTACTTAACCCAATAACTAGATTGCTGCGTTCCTTTCCCACATTGAATTGGCATCAGCAAAGAAATGAAAAGCAAGATAGCTACCCCCATCCTCCCGCCTCGGTAGAGACACATATATGGCAGCTCTGTGCTCAGACAGGCCAGGGACAGACTAAGTTCAACTCACGATGAACGCTGCCTAAGAATGCACAGCCACAAACCACAGAAATCTCCATGCTAGATGCAAAGTATAAAATGCAGCCTGATTGTAGTTTTAGCGGAGACATAATATCAGGGGGTAGGGAGAGAGGAGTTAATGAACCCCCAGAAATTTAAAAAAACAAAAAAAAAAGGAAAAAGAAAAAAAATCAAAATTTCTCTATAAACTAACAATGTGTTGTAAAAACCTAGAAAAAAGGGGGAAAAAAAAAACCCCAAACCATGCTGCTTACAAATGCCTCTCTGAAGGTAAACTCATTACTCATTTATATATGAGGTGAAAAGTATTAAGATAAATGATGCTATTTACTAGCATGATGCACCTAACATCAAAACAGATGTGTATTTTTAATGTCGGGTGCATTAAACACATTATCCAACTTTCAAAATACAATAAGTGATTTATGTTAGAAGTTGAATATGCCCCAGCAGCAACTAAAAACATAATAGAAAAAAATCAGAGCAGATCGGCGCAGCTGAGTCAAAGTCAGTTAGAAAGCTCAGAATTGACCAGAGAACTGGAAGCCAAAGCTTAAATAAATCCTTCCTTTTGGATATCTTACGCAAAATCAATTTTTGTTTGTAATTGTTAGCAATGTTTTCCAGGATTTAATCTGCGGTCTTGCTACTCAGAGACACAAACATCTTTGCCAACCAAGAAAAAAGTGTTTACAGTGTTTGTACTTTGTCAGAGGGTCCAGCACAAGAGTATATTTTCTGAACAATGCATCTGCCAAGATTTCTGGAACTGAGCAGAGTGTTTTCCAAGCTCAAATTTTCCATATTAAAACCAAAGCAAAATAACCATCCCCTCACAACACGTCCCAAAGAGGACGTGTGTTTCATCCCATGACCAGGGGAGCAAAGAAGACAACCAGGCTTTTTAAAAAGGCTTCCTCAAATTTGACTACAAGATAAAGAGAAGAAAATCTCCAGCCATTCTACTTACCTTAATAACCTTGTCAAAATAAAGGCTTGTCACAACTCAATTAAGACGGCCTAGACACAAGGGGTTATCTTTGGTGTGATGGCTCACCGAAGAGACTGGAAGAGTGCTTTGGTTAGAAACTTACCTGCTTGCAGCAGGGCAGCTCCACCCTAGATGTCTCCACTTGATCAGACGGCTTTCCTTACTTGTTAAACAGCACAAACTTACATTTAATGGGCAGCACCTGATCAAGATAAAGAAAAGCAGATTGAAGTTTTCATATGTTTATCTCCCAATTGCCTTTGAAGAATCCCAGGTGATTTCATTGGCACAACCCTAATTTAGAGCCACCTTACAGCCAGACCAGTTAGCTGGTACACAAACACAACATATGCTAAAAATATAGATGGCCAGGGTCTGCATTTAATGTATGGGCAGAGAGTAACCTTAAGGGTGAGCTCCCGCCCCCTGCGAGGAGCGGGCTGGGGGCAGAGCGGTGGGTCTGCGGAGCTCTGCCGCAGGGTTATGCTGGTTGTTATGGGGATAATGGCTGCAGGGTGGGAGGTCTCCGTGTCTGCTTTCTGAGAACTGGGTAGGG
>NW_009216223.1:58514-91747 GCF_000690835.1 Fulmarus glacialis
AAAGGAATTAGCTTGGAAAGGGCTTAGCCACTGTTTGTATACTCCATTAAGGGCATTGAGAGGAAAAGGGAGGGGTTTTGATACAAACTAGGGGACTCTGGTATACTGTGGGGATTTAGGGAAAGCTCATCGTGGCATATAGTAATAGAGGCATCATCTTCGACATGCAAGAGTTGTCCTGAGTTTACAAACTCCATGCTCAGTGATATTAAAAATCTGGGTTTGTTTTTAAGATGTGAAGCAATAAGACTGCCAATATTCAGGAAATAGTTCCAAGAACAATTTGCTTCATTAGCCATGGATCTGAGGCCCCTTCTGAGAACATATCACCACCTCAGGGGTAAGGAGGGGCAGACTGGGTGAAAGCATAGGAATGCTCACCAGCTGGACCACCAAAACATGCAGCAGGTGGTCAGGAAGTAGCTTGCTGAAGATGCAGCTGCTTGGCTCTGCCAAATGTGAAGAGCTGGTCCCAGGAAGGCATGCTGGAAAAATGCTCCTGCAGGAGGGCAGTGCTGCATGAGGGAGAGCTTATAAGCACTAGCCGGTCCTAGGCAATTAGGATAGGTCATTAGGCTCTTCCTGGAGCAGCTGAGGGGCTGTGTGGCAACCCCGGAGGGCACTGACTACAGGCACGTGTTCTCTGACAAATGCCTCCTCTTCTTGCTTCAGGTGTGGAGCAAATTACTTCAGCCCCATATGATGCAATGTACTTCCTACTAAGTATTCCGTCACCTGCACGTGGTAGGAGGTAGGGTGTTAGCTAGCTCCCCTCATGCTCTTGTTTTGCCTCGTTTGCAGGAGAGGGCCTGCGAGCGGAGCTGCGGTTTGTGCAGCACTGCCCGGTGCTTGAGGAGCGTTTCCCTTGTATGGCTGAAGCAGCTCTTAAAGAGTTGCAGTCCCTTCGTGGTGTGTTACATTGCTGCACTCTCTGGTCCCAGAGGCTGTAGGATGTGTGAGGATTTGGATAACCTCAAGATGTGAGTGACCTCTCTCTGGTCTGGCTCAGGTGCTGGTACTCACAGGTATTTGTTTCCCCTGCTCCTTTGCAGCAGAAATTCCTCTTCTCCTCCTGGTATGCCTAAAGCTGAAGGCATAACAGGGAGCACAAGTGAGCACACAAACCTTTGCTGTCCCACAGAATAAGAAACAGATTCCATTTTATTTGTTCTTCTGGGAATCATGGAAGTGGCTGTGAACGGGGAAGACTTGCTGCTCCTGAGGCTGCTCTTAGCTGAAAGAAAGCAGTGTCAGTCGCTGCTTTCATAAACCCACCGACCAGCGTAGGATCTGGAATTAGAGCTGGACTGGTGAAAGACTGGTCAATAAGGTTGAGCACAACTTTTGTGCAACTCAGAAAAAAGAGGTCCGATCGCTTCCCCATGCGCATGTTTATGCGTGCTCCCAACTGTCCCTTTCAGCTCAATTCTCACACAAAAGCGTGAGGGGAAAAACCAAACCAAAACTATTCTAGCTACTCTCCCTTCAAATTTTGAAAGGTGATTTTATGAGTGTCCTTTCTAATTGTAAACACCTGGAGGGCAATCGGATGTGGGAGTGTTGGAGACCACATGAAATCTTTGGTAGTTACCCAGGATCAAGGAAGTCCGAGATAAAGGAGACAAGACTAGCTAGTGTTATTCATGGATGTGGCTGCTCAGTGTCAGTTGAAGAGATGTAGAAGAACATATTCCATCTCTGTGGCGAGCTTTTAATAGCTGCCATTCACTCTGCTGGGGTCAGCAGAGAAGATGTGTTAACATCCAGCTTAATCTTTCCTATCCAAAGATGTATAAAAAACTTTTTTCTTCTAACATTTTAAACTCATTCTTTTCTCTTAAAGATCCAGCCGGGAGTTATATTGCCGTAGGGAGACCTTGGGGTAGGCAGAGGCATTCTTAGCTGGGTACTCTGAAATTCTGTTGATGGGGGGAAAAGACCCCAACAAACCCTTAAAATTAGTTGACAGCATTCAGACATCGCTGTAAGATGCATGACTCTTTAAGCAGGCCTTTGAAAACCTGTCTATTATTATTTGGGCCAGGCCTTGCAGAGCAGGTGAAGCCCTGAAGAATTCATTTTCCACACAGGGAGATTTGTCAGACTTCTAAGTCAAATCCTTTACGTTGCAAGCATAGTAAGCCAGGTCATGCAGAAATCTGTAACGGGTGAGCTAGATGTAACATACGTTTTACAGAATTTTGTATGGGTTTTTGATTTGTTATGTGTTAAGAAGTTTCATTCTCCTGCAATTTTACAACTGACATGAATAAAAATTTTAATCTGATTCATTCTCCCATCCTTCCCCATAACGTTCATGAACAAGTTTTCCTCGTTTCAGATTTCACCTCCTATTTCACCCTGAGTCCTACAAACAAGTCCGAAGGCACTAGACTTTCAGGATGGATGATATATGCCAGTGAAGAGAATGAAACTACACATGTATCTGCATAAATGTTGTAAGGATCACAAAATATACACTAAAAACATAACATGCAAAGGACAAATCAGTGCTAGCCTTGAATTCTTAATTTTTTGAATGTATTACCGCACTTGAAATGTTGACTATTGTAAACTTTTGTTACTCTTATTCAGAATATTTATTTCTATTAAAGTCTTTATGTGTCACAGAAAAAACCCACAACCCTATCCTTACCAACATTTAAACAGCTTTAGCTGGGTGTGCAAGTTCACACCTCAGTGAGGAATAGGGTGAAACATGGAAAATTTCCATCTTTGCAGCCGCTACTAGCTGACATGGCAGTAAGGAAGATTGCTATGAGGACAGTGGTACATCTGCTTCCCTGTTTATGGCAACGACCCAGACTTTCTCCACAGTTCCAGCTTCCTTGTGCTGCTTATGTAGTACAATGGGATGGTAATAAGTCCACAAGTACATCATGAAGAATTAATGTTTTGGAGGGAAAAAAAATCAACATTCACCTAAGCATGCCAGACTTCAGTTCCCTTCATGTTGCTCCTTCTCTTATTCATTATTACGTGATGAAGGGTAAATTTTGGGAATAGAGGTGCACTGCTACAACCATCCACTAACGGCCTATTCCAAAATTACAGTTTAGCACAGCTTGGTAATTACTGATATCCAGAGGAGGGAGTGAAATGCCTTTAAAATGGCTCCTAAGAATGTGTGCAGGAAAAAATTTAACCCTAAAGCTTTGAAAAGGAAAAAGACGAAACCTTTGATCTTGATCATTTGCTACGGCCTCAGCTCACAGCTCAGGGCAGAAACATTGGCCTCTGATATCTTCAGAGCCTGGGATGGCTGCATGCCAGGCAGGACCTCTGCAGTCCAAGCATAAGGACGGCTCTAAATAACACCAGTTACCGACAGCCCAGAGGGCAGGAGGGCAAGAGCTAAGAATGAAGTCGGGCAAGCGGTACCATTGCCACGCGTCCTATTTTGGCAGCAAAGAGAGGAGATGATTTTGAGAATGCCATCTCTAAGTTGTCTCTCAAAATAATATAATCCTCTTGTTTCCTGCTGCACCAGTTTTAAGGTCGCTTTGGTCTTCTGGGGCAGTATAAAGCTGCTGTAGCTCCATAGGGGAAAACCTTGGCTATTCCTCTTAGAGCAAAGCTTGACTGTCTGAGATGTTGTAGAAAGGAACATGAATCTCAGTAACCCTCTGAAAGTGCAGAATACACAAATAATCTTTGCGCCTGCAATTCTCTCCTGGCCTGGATGCTAAGGCAATTTTTAATGAGGATTTGGCTCTGAGTGTGTGTTTCCATGAAACGCTTACAATCTTCTTTTCCAGCCCCCGCAATAATACCTACGTGCACACAAATAATAAAGTCCTGTGTACAAATACGCAGAGCCACATGCCAGCTCTTCAGCTTTCCAGCCCTTCGGAGGGCTCCAGCAGAGCGGCATTACAGAGGGGGCAGGAGGGGACACCCAGAGCAAGGAGCACCGCTTTGTCAGGTCAGAGCTTTACTCTGGCACTGAAGGGAGAGGTATAGACTGACAGAAAGTGTTTATTACCCAGACAGCAAGAAGACAACAATGAAAGGAACAAGACCTGTTAAAGTAGGATACAGCTGCGCCCAGAGAACTCGATCCCAGCCAACGGGCTTTGGTAAGGAACAGTTCACATGTGGTAGCTGTGTTTCGCTGTGGACGACTGCCTAAATCCCAGCTTAAAATAGTGAAGTGCTCCACCCCCCCCTCACAAGATGATAACTCAGTCTGATAAGTCTAGGAGACAGGGATGCAAAAATAAGTAAAAATTAGGTTTTACCTATTTCTTTTAAAGGTTTCTCCTTATAAAAGGAAATACATGGGGGAATGGATGAACATCACCTGTTTGCTTCCTTAAGGTTTGAACAAAATTTTGGGAGATGGTGGGAGGAGAAAAAGGCATGCTGGAATGAGGAAGAGAGGGAAACTGCAAAATGTAGGACTTCAATCCTAAAATTAAGATGTCTAATGATAAGAGGAGTACCAAGAGATCATGCAACATTTCAATAAATAAATGTCATTCACTGACTTTTCAAAAATTGGCATTATCCTTAAGAAGAAATGAGTAATAACAAATAATTAAGGTAATGCTAAAAGGTTTTTCTCTACTTACAAGAAAAATAAAAAAGTTAGAATGTTTCTATGCAGGAAATTACGACCTTAAAAAATGAGTGTTTGTCTCTTGGGGAGATGCAAAACATGAATAAAGAGGATCCACAGCAGAAGTGTCCACACCAACAGAATGGACCATCACAGGGATAAAGCTACCTGGAAGGGTCCAAAAGGCAACTGACTGTGTGCAGCTCAGTCATTTATTGGTGCAAAATCTTTGTGACCAGAAAGCCCTTTGACATTAACAATTCTACTGGGCAGTGACAGTGACATCAAGTGGATGCATTAGTGAATTAAACAACTGAGTTACTCTGATACAGGAGATACGGTATTTTAATAATGATTCATCTGAAAAGTGCTTATACCATAAGACAGATTGAAAAGTGACCTGCCCTTTGAGAGACTTTTTGTGTTCGTGTGTACAGCATCCCCTCCCTGGCTCTTCATATGGAGAGTAACTCCCAATTTATTTATCTGAGCAGGGGAATGGGGAAATTTGCCAACGAGGCTGAGAAAAGAGTAAAAAAAAAATTAGAAGCTTCATCTTTCCAGATACAAATAGCAACAGTTCATGAATGCAGAATTAGTTGGGAAAACTCAGATGCATAAAATAAGGCTGCCCCAGGCTCTTTTAACTTCTTCACAACAATGCTGTAGTAGCTATTTAGTTATCCAGTAATGCCAAGCAACTGCTGACGACTTTATTATCCACAAAGTATGCATGCATGCACCCCAAATGAGTCCACTGCAAATGTACTCGCATCATTAAATTTAGATTAAGGCACCAAAGCATTTTTAAAACACACTGGAACTCTTTGGTGAAAAGACTTTTTTCTTCCCTATGTGGGTAAAAAGATTCAAATGCAAAATCTTCGGCATAGCTTTATTCTAAGAAAAAAACTTGCCGTTTTCACCATGAAAGTGGTGGCAGGGTCTCTTTTATCTTCATCTGCCAACACCCCTGTTTCAACCGTATACTCCCATGTGACCAATACTCCCATTTCAGCCTAAGTGCCTGCCACTCACTGGGACTTTTCTTTATTAGGACATTTTATTAGGGGGTTTGTACTGCTTAATCAGCACTACCGGAGTAGCGCCTTGCAAGTGAAATCAACAACGATGGTCAGGTGTGTAGTGGACTTTGTGGAATACCCGCACTCTCTTTTGGGAGTTAAAAACAGCTTTGCATTTTGTCTTGATTTTTCATCACTGTAAGCCCCCTCACTACGAGGGAACACTAGGTGTTTTAAACCTAGATCAGCTACTGATACAAGTTTTGATGACATGGCCCAATAAAAGCTAGTCCAGATGTCAGTAAAACTTCTTTTTGAACCTTCTACAGGTTGTCCTGTGTAACTAGGGTGGTTCCCAACTTTGCTCCCTTTTTGAATGAGAGGATCAAAGAAGGCAGGCCCTTATCTCTTGTTTTGTTCAGGGCCATGACGGCTCTCTCCCTCAGCTTTTATCCTTAGAAACAGCATTCCCTCAGACTGCATGCTTGCTGTAAAAGAGCAAATGTCTTTGTCCATCTCTATATGAGCGCCTCAGTCTATATCGCCTGTCTCCTCAGAGGCCTGGCTTCTCATTGAAGAGGTGCCCAGCCTTTGCTGAAGCAAACTGGCTATACTGAAAATCAGTAGTGGAGCTAAACGTAGTAATACCTTCTCTGTGCTTCAGCTTCCAAGACTAATCATCTTCTGCTCTCCAATAAATGCCGAGAGGAAATTAGAAATATATTTTTAAAAAACACTCTTAAAATTTATTGCTAGTGTAACTTTGCTGTAGATGCGTAAGTGAAAGTGGAAGTTAATTTCCTTCATCAACTCAGAATAAACTTTAGAGGAGCTTACAGTAGCTCTTATCTTACTGCTGACCAGTACCTTGTAAGGGAATTATTTTTGAAAGAGTATGGAAAAAATAGAATGCAAATAGTGCTCTAAGTAAATCTGACATTACTTGCCTTCTGAACACTTTAGGTTTCTGGAAAAAAAAAAAAAGAAAAAAGGAGAAACTCTCTCTTTTCAATTGTAGAACTGTAAACCAGTTGCTTGAATGCTTTAAAGACCACTGCTAACTTTTCCCCATTTAAATCCAGATGAACAAGCTTTCTTCCCTACAAAAGCATTGTAATGTACTCAGACGAGTAAAATGTTGAAAAGCCAAGACATTTGTATAGCTTCAGTATAACTGAAGAATAATAGTATATAGGTAAATACTAATTCCAAAGAATGTGGTAATGCAATGCAAACTTGCATGATATCTGCATTTTGTAGTACAGATTTCATGTCAATGTCAAAGAAAGAATAATGCCTAACAACTAGAGTTTGTGATGCTGTCACTAGGAGGAAAGGATTTCATTGCGTGTCTACAGGGATTGTCTTATGAGGCCATTTGGATGCAAGATTGTGATGGCAAAACTATTCCACTGTATGTCTAGACCCTATGACTATTGCATTACAATGCTGTTAGGGTGCTAGGGCATAAAGACTTTACTGCAATCCTTCTGAAGCTAATATGTCCAAATAGGATGATCTCAGTGTAGATTGTTTTCCCAATAAATTTAAAGAAAAAAAAAGATAAAAAGAATTAAAAATCCAAAACCAATATTGAAGACTGTTAAGGTTTGAGAAGAGCACTCCACTTTAGTAAGGTGCATAAGCCTAGGCTCTCCCATATTATTATAGCATCAACTGGTTCATGAGACTATAGGATGTGATAGAATAGGATATAGGAGTGGAGTATCCTAATTTGAGAGATATTCTAAATCTTCCATTTTTGAGATGTTTTGGCATTTGAACTTAAGGAATACCACACATTTTCTTGAAATCCTTCTCAGAAGTCAAATGTTTAATCATTTCTATCAGCTGCTTTAATGCTCTATTCATATGGGGTTAAAGTTGACTGATAGGGCCGCATACCCTTTCAGAATATCCAATACACCTGTATTTACATTTTTAAAGATAAAAAATTTGAAGTTAAAGTACGTATCATCCCTGCCTTAAAGCCTTAACTCTGCCCCCAGACTTCAGAGCAGTACAGTTAATGGGAATGTGTGTGTATGCTGCAGCCACGGCACGTGTCTGACATACCATCCCCTTGGCAACCCCTTGTCTCATTTATCTTCTTGAATGCTCAGCTAACCTCCTTTGTGTTATAGGCAGCTGCTCTGATTGGCACAGATGTTAATTAAACTAGGTAGTAACAGTACACACACTGAAAAGGCGGCCCTTGGAGCTAAGAGATCCTAGTCCCCACCACCACCCCACTGCCGTGCTCGGTTATGTGCATTGTGCAAGGAGTGAAGCAAAATAATCTTATCCATATTCCTGAGATTTGTAATAGTCTATAACAGCCCTGATGATGGCAGAAGTAGGGAGAGGGCAAGCATCAACTGGTGGCAACAGGTAGCAAACGGAGGGTACTGGAGAGCGGGAGATGCGGGTGAAAATTTGTTAATCTGGTGGTCACTAATCCTGACCTAAATTCAATTTCTGTTTTCCCTGGCCATGGTTAGCAATTTTCTTTTTCCTCATTTGTGCACTGTGTCCTGCAATGTTCCATTTTGTCAAGTTGGTTGAGTATTTTTCAGGGTGAAATATGGCATGAGGATAAAGATAGAATTAAAAATGCAAGAAATAGGCTAATCCTTCAACTCTACCTGCTTTTCTTAAATTTTGCAACTGGTCTGCTGGAAGGGTTTAAAGCATTTCTTTCCTTAAACTTTTCACAATGACTTTCCTTGTTACTCAAGAAAATCACAGCTACAAGGTGGTCATAACTGGGAGAAAGTCGAATCAGGAAGTTTCCTCTGAAAATCCCATTGCCATTCTATGGTAACACTTATTCACAGAATGCTGCAAAGGGCGGGATGAACGCCCAGGACAGTGCTGATACTTGAGTCTAGTGGACATAGTACTTTTTAAAGCCATACGCTTACTTCAGCATCAGTAAATCCCTGTCCAATGCTCTGATCTGTAGCAGGGCACCTGCAGTCTTCCTGCACACATCCAAATGGTCTCTCTGCTGGACCACCTTGCCTCCAGCTGGTTGCAGATACCACCTGAACCTTGAATTCTGAAAATTCTGGCTGCCCCAGAAAGTCAATGAAGATCAGGTAGTGGATAAAAGTGATCGCAAACAGGCATGTCAGTTTAGGATTCGATCCATCAGTAAACGTCAAAATTCATGGCAAAGAGAAAAGAAAGAATAATTCTTGGGTGTCACCTATCTCTTTGAAGATGCCATCAGAATTCCTTCCTCAAATGGTTCAGAACACCGTTTTTACTTCAGATCTGAAAAAGCACAGTTTTTCAGAACCGAGAAAATTTGTGGATTGTGCATTTCAATAAAAACGGTTCGATACATGAGAGGAAATGTATTTGACATCATTTCCACTAACTGCTTTAGATTCACTGGGTTCCAGCTAAGGTTAAAAGTAAGATCAGAAATTGGTCTATTGTTGATGTTTAAACACATACTCCGAGTTTGAGAGTGTCTGGACCAGACCCATCTGCAACCACAGCTGTATACTGCTTTGTGAGCAATGAACAAAGATTCTCTGTACTCGTAGGTAAGAAATCGCCTGCTGGCAGCTCCGCAGCCGCCGGTCAGCCTTCCTTCTCGTCAGTCCTCTCACACAGTTCTGGGGGGCACCATCGCTCCAAAAGCGCTCTCTTTCCCATGATGTGCAACCTGAATATTTAAGGCTGTTAAAGGCCTCAGAGGATGTTACCAGGCTCAAATCATTACTCCTCTCCCCAGCCAACATGCTGCTTAAGAACTTTATGCTCTGTTTGCCTTAATCCTCCTTGCTGGTTAGATGTGCCGTGCCTCCCCTTTCCTTCTCACACCAGTTGTAATTTCAAATACATCAGAATATGACCCAGTTGTATTGTAATGGTGCACTGTTTGCTGCACACAGAGGAGATAGGAAGCTCCTCTAAGCTTCCCGTCTTTTTGAATGATAGGAATCATACGGTTAGTCTCACACATCATGTGCCAAGCTCATACGAACTGCACTTCTGTCAAAGTAGAGAAACATAGTGCCATTACAGTTTTTAAAGTAAAATCTTTGGCTTTGTCTGCCATTGGAGAGCCTGCTTTTGAAGTGCAAACATTATATGGGTAGAACTGAATATCAGATTCTTCTATTTCCAAAAATTATTTGACAAAAATCCTTCTATCCACCTGAAACACTGCTTTGCCAAGACATTTCTGATCAATAACCATGCTCCTATATTATTACTTCATTTAGTGCTATCACCATACGATTTCTATAGCTGCTAAAACTGTTCCGTTTTAATTTAGTGGTGACACATTCTGCATACAGAATGCAGAAGAAAAAAGGAAGACACCATCTAGGAGGTGAAGTAAACAGCAAAGCCCAGTCAGTACATATCAGTACTTCATAATTAATAAGGTTTCAGCTCCATTTGTAAAGAGCTTAAATCACTTATCCCTATTCAGTTGCCAGAATATATCAATGTTCTTCTATTAAATATAATATAAATACATACATATATTATTTTATTTTCCTGAGTGAGTTCCAAAAACAGACCATCAACTCTGACTAAGAAGTACTTGTTAATACCCCCATCATATGACAGCTTTTGGTTGAAATATTTGCATGCCGTATAGTTCAGAATACCTTCTTTTTTCCAGGCAACAGCTAAAAATTTTACTACATTATGAAGAAATTTTAATCATTGTTAAAAGGTTTCCTAATGACTATAATAAAGGACAATATTTTATTGATGTCAGCAACTAGCAGTTGACTTATACAGTACTAATTTTAATCTTCTGGTTTGCTGTGTTCTTCTTATATAGCTTTGCTTCAATTCTTAGAGAAAAATCTTCTGACGCATCTCAGCTGTGACATAATAGGTTTACTAATAGTGTTAAAGAAGTTAGTGCTGAAGTTAGTTAATGAAGTAAGTGCTGCCTCTCCTGTGTATGTTCAATTTTTCATGCTCTTTCCATTCTCATCTTCATTTACATTGGGACGGCTGTCTATGAAGCTGTCCAAAAGCTCCCCTGGGCTGGAAACCCGAAGCCTCATTGTCCATGCCACAGTTATTTTTTCAAGTCATCAGCAAAAGGTCCAAAATCTGATTCACAGGTAAAGAAGGCATTGCAGGCTTAGATGTCCAGTCTGTTTGATCATCATCTACTTTGGTAACAGAAATTCAAGCATCACTTCGTTACGATCAGATTTTCTTTCCTTAATATCTGTAGAAGTGCCTATGATGATATATCAGCATATCCTGGAAGACTATGAGGAGAAAGATAGAAAGTCTTTGAAAAACTGCAGAAAGATAGAATTGAGTAAGCTATTTGATCGTGAATACACCCACACCAAACAGAAATGCGATGTGGCTAAGGTTCTGATATATTTACATTTCTGATTTACTGTATGACCTTTGGCAAGTCACTCATCCTTTTTGTGCCTTTGTTTCTGTATCTGTAATAATAATTACATTTTCTGCTTCACACGGTTCTTCTGAGGCTTATTTAGTGTTGTCAATACACCATGCTTCACAAAATAGTGGAATTATTGTAACAAATATGGCAATCTAGAATGACTATTGAGAATAACAAATTCAGAACCAGTTCTTATAGCAGTTCTTATTTCTGCCCCCATGATCCCAGCCATCTATCTGATAGAAAAAGCTCTTAAAGAGTTGTATTATCAGTGAAAGGCAGTAGTATCAAAGCCCCAGGGTTGCTCCGGCCTCTAAATGCTATTGCAAGAACATAAAGGTGAAACAGATGCATGGCTGGAGCAACCCTCATTAACTGCGCAAGAGGGAATTAACAGTTAGGGGGAAAGTCTAATGCATTCACTGGCTCCCGTGGCTGGGCTGGTTGTTGCACAGCAGAGCACAGCCCATTTAAAATCACACTGTCCTCTCACGTTACTCCTTGCAGAATGCGGAAATCCCTTTAGTTTTGATTACTTCGTTGCTTCCCCTGGTCGAAACCATGTTTGGAGCCGTGACTTGCACATGGAAGGGGAAAGATCGAAAGGACGTAGGCATGAAGGTTTCCTACACAGAAGCCTGGCAGTTTCTTGCAGCTTATTAGCGGACCTCCCAGGTCCTTGCAGAGACTAGGAGAGCGCAAATTAACAGGGGCGATTAATTAATCACAAGCTGCTGGACTCAATCTGGGGGAACAGAGAGGACAACAATCCATGAGATCAGAATCGAGCCTTAATGAGCCTTTCTGGCCTCAAACCCTGTGACTATTCAATTAGGCATAAGACCTTGTCGTGTGCCAAAAGGCCTTTCGCCGCAGCCTCCGGTGCCGTAGCTCGGCGTTGCTCCGTGCAGCACTTAGTGCCAAGCCACAGACCTTGCCCTGGAAGTCTGGGCCTTCGTTAAACGCCGGGCAGTTGGGCTGCTCTGGATCTCAGCCCTGAAATGAGGGCAAGCAAGTGACAGCCCAGCACAACTGCAGCCGCTCTTCGCTTCAGTCTTGCCTTTAAGGGCATTTTGTTTTGTCGTCTTAAATTACAATAAAATTGCAGTCAGCTGGGTAAACCCAAAGGCCCGTGTTGTTCTTCCCTGGCTTCTGCCATTCACAGAGTTTCCTCTCATTGAATCTCATGCACACCTATGGTTATTCAAAAATGCTTAAGCACTACAATGTTCGACTGAAGGGGGGGAATTTTGTGTTTTACGAAAAATAGCTGATTTTTTTATATCCGTTTGCTCTTTAACCTGCCTCACAAATCTCCTTCAAGATGATCCCTTTTTAAGTGATTAATTTGCCATGAGAAGATGTGAACACCAGGACAGTGCAAAAATAAATATCAGAAAAGAGCAAGCAAAAGGGAATGTGTCACATACTGACTACAGGGAAACAGTGCAAAACATCTAATCACAGCAGTGCCAGGAAACTTGAACCTGTCCAAAAGGATCCAGTGCTCTCAATGTTTAATTGCTGTTGATGGCTGCTGGTCAGTCATGCATGACAATGTGTGTGTCACGCTGCTTCCTGCCTGTGTTCATTCCTGTCAGCCTTCACTCCAGGTGACGAGTACTGCTTCTCTGACCAGGGGAGAGAGAGAGAGAGGGAAAAAAGAAAGCCCTCACAGACACAAAGCAACATGTACCCAAATAACCCAAGCCACAGGAACAGAGCACCAAAAATGGACAGCAAAGGCGAGCTTTTATCAACCTCTCTACCCCTCTTCATTTACGCTAAAAAAAAAAGCGTAGCATCTGCGACCGACAGTATTCCAACTGGCAAGAGTCAGGTCTCCTGTTTGCTTGATTATATGTTTGAACACATGCTTGGGGCTGCACGGAGCAATTTGAATTACAATCGCGTAGCAATGAACATTATCGTTTTTGGTGAACTGGAGCTTTAAAAACCTCCTCCTTGAGCTAATAAGAAAGAGATAGTGGGAAATGTAGGAGATATGACTTAAAAGGTCTAGAAATTGTATAACAGCTTTCCACCGTTTTCTTAAAGTGACTGTTTAATGGTTTATGTATCTGGGCCCAGATTCAGCAAAGCACTTAAGCATGCATTTAAATTTAAGTATGTGAATGATCTCATCCTTATTCAGCAAAACCCTTAAATAAATGCTTAATTTTAAGCCTGTGCTTAGCTGCTTTGCTGTAGCAGGGCCTCATCACACACTTCTGCATCCTGTTATGTCTGTAATATAATTAGGAGTGCTCCTCTTTTACCTCCCCCATCGCTGTCTTCAAAATAAAGACCATTATTCCATGATTGTTTAACTTCATTCTGCTTTGGGCAAAACTGATGCCTGAGAGTCAATACATTTCTCAAACATCCAGAACGTATCTGCTCATTCACATTGCACTTCAGATCCATCTGCCCCCAAAGTCAAGGGGTGTCTGGCCACTGTCTTTTCAGTGGGAGCCAGGTCGGGCTCTCGGACGATACCGCACTCTGAATCTGTTGCAGTAATAGATGAACTGAGTTGTGTAAGGGTGGGAAAGTCAGAGCAGTGGGGAGATTTTTCTGCGACAAAAGCACAGTAACAAGGCTTTGGCTGTTTTAAAATTGATCCGACTTCAGCTGCAGTCAGGATGCTTTGAGGAAGGAAGTAAAGCATCATTTCTGGACCACCACATTTTAAGTAATTAGGACATAGAATATGACGTTAGTTTCGATGACGTAGTTGTTTTATGGCCATCTTGTTATTCTGTCTGTGTACTGCCTTCATTCATCTCTCCAATAATTTGGAAATGAAGGTAGAATGCAAAGCAGAGAAAAGAGGTTGTTTCACACGACATTTCTGGCTCATTTGAAGACGTTCCTATTGCAATTACCACCCTTTCCCCTCTCCATATACAGACACACCCCAGTGAGAGTCAGGAAGACAGTTCAATTTCATTGATGTTAAGGACGAGGATGAGAATCGCGTTTAAGTGATAATACACAGATACACATTGAGAAATGTTGTCTGGGGGCTCAGTCCACTTTATCTTTCCTGAATCAGGTTTTGCTAGCTTTAGCGTTTGGAACAACTTGACTTCCTCTTACATCACTGAGAAGAGTCTACGGGTTTTTAAATTATTATTATTATTATTATTATTACTACTACTACTACTAAAGAGATGATATGGACTAAGAGAGTAATAGGTGCACAAGGAAGAATAACTCTACTCGATTTATGTTATTTAACGCATGTGCTCATTCTTTTTTACCACAGATTGAACAGCAGTAGCAAAATAACTCTATAAAGAAGTCCTGAGGTACATTCAAGTGTCACATTATCTACGTTCGGAAGTGCCGTGGAAGGAAAATAAAAACATAAATAAGTAGTTTTGCAAGAACAGAACTAATGAAGCTCCGTTTCCTACTGCTTTGTGTCTCATAATTAATTGTGAACTACAGTTGAAGCTTTTCCCACGGGTGGGGCCCATATGGTCCATCTCTCACACTCTCTCAGAAATATAGAGATATATATACTGTGTGGTTTCTTTATGGTTAATAATGCATGAACTCACTCTGCAGTCTTGTTGTTAGGCAGGGTCCTTATCGGGTGTGTCTTCTTCACCATCCTCCTCCATCCATCTATCCATCCATCCTTCCACAAAAAGTAGAGGATTTTTTTTTTAATCTTAAAGATTTCTGTTCTGTCAAATTTGTCTGAAATCATCAAATAGATTAAAACCTGATTAGGTTAAAATACACACATGCGTATAAACAAACATGCAAACTGTGTGATTGAATGAGCTTTACATCTTTACAAAAGATGGCTCCGAACTGGATACAATACCTGTAAGCATTTCTTTTCATAACATTTAAAAGCAAAGGGAAAATACTACTATTTAATACCTTGCCCTTTTTAGGCATCTACTGTTATAAAAAAAAAGTCACCAAGACTCATAAGAACTGCAATATAGATAAGCTGAATGTGCTCACAAAGGGCTGACAAGCTCACTGCCAGTGTGGGAATATATCATGGAAGTTTAGTCTATGAAGTTCAGGTTTTGAACGCGTTATGGATTCTGAAGAAAAGCTCAGACCACAGTGCTAGCACTGAAGAACTTTGTCATACACGCGTCCTTTTCTTTCTCATCCACAGGGATATTAATGATTTAAAGAATTATAAAACATTGTTCCTAGTTATGGTGATTTTTAGAAAACGGGGACTGTGTAAACAGGATTATCGAAGCATTGGAAATTAGAACCAGTTTTGAAGTTCAGGCTATGTAATGACTGTGTGCAGAGAAGGATGCAGCAAATTGCTTGGAAGTTGGTCCCAAATAAGATAGCCAAAAAAGCTCGTATAAAATTAATAAGCAGTCTTTCTTTTAATTTTAAATGCAACCAAAGCTCAAATGCTGGAATAAATACATTCAGTATACAGACTGAATTTTCATAAATCAGCCATGCTTATCCGTATCCTTTGTACTTTGTAACCATTAGCCATACACTCTATTGAACATAATGTTTCCTAAGATCCCCGGTGGCTTCAGTATTAATCTGAATTCTGTGATTCTACTGTCAAGTTTAAATTACAGATCTGACCACAAACTCATTAGAAAATGTACTGCTCTATTCTGTGCTTTGCCTTTCTTGAGTTCAGATTTTTACAAAAAAATCGCTGTTTGCGTCTTGCAAAAGACTGATCTCTATGATGCGGCAACGTGCCAAATTTATTTTAGGAAGTGTTGAAAAAAAAGGAAATATCTTCATCTAATCCATAACTCTAATGTAAATTGGATGTTTGCTGTCATATATTTATAACAATTACATCCCGCATTTATTTATTTATTTATATTTTATGTAAAGGATGAAAGCTTAATTCTCTTAAATACCAGGGGGCAAGTATAATCTGTCCAGAGGAAAGCATAGCATGGCCAGACAAAATGATAGCTCTCTCACACTGCTCTGTCATTGCAACTAAGACCTGACATGAAAGCCTTAAGGGTGTGGTAAAAAGGACTGCCCTCCAGTGTGCTGAAAGGAAACTTCAGCATCCTTGCTCATTCGTTTTTTGTACAAAAACTGACAGATGTGTCAAAGGTGTGATGGTTTCGTGAATAAGTCCTGACAAGTTGGACCTTATCATTCCCTTCAGCCTAAGGTGAGGAAGGAGCCTGGGGTAGTAGCGGGGGCAACTGAAAAGCCCTGGATGGGACTTGCGGGATGGCTCGCCTCGTTCGTCTGTGCTCCTGCTGGTACGAAATGGATTTGACGACAAATCTGATCAAATTCATCCCTGGTGTAATTTCAGAGAGGTCAGTGGTGTTACACCAGGGAAAGCATCGGTCCCTGGTGTTTATTTAGGGAAGACGGCAGAGGATTTGGAATAAGAGCAGTGCACTGAGCCATAAGCTTTCTTACCCTCAGCAGAGCGGTACGGATACTTTACAAGAAGGGCAGTGGTTATCAGAATAATGTGTAACTACTTTGTCAAAAACCTGTGTTTCAGCATGGCTCACAGAGGCAGGAAGGTGCAATTAGTGCACTCAGCCGCTGTGACCCTTAGATGCCTTGCCCAACACTGCCGGATCCACCTGAAATCTCTTTCCAAACAAAACCAAACCAAGATTCTTCTCTTTGCAAAGAGATGTCAGGGTCATATTACAGGAAATTTACATTCAAGTGCAAGAAAAAAAAAGATCGTAATATATTTATGTGTGAAGCGAAAGGTTTGCCTTTCTGCAGGGATAGCAAAGCTTAAATTTAAAATACATACACTTGCAAAGATCACCAGTGCAATGAGAAACATGCATGAGATATTTTGGAAAGCAGGAATTCCATATGGAAGGGAGCATATCCAAAGGGGAACATGGAAATATTTTTACATTTGTACCAATAAATACTTATGCCTTCAATATATGATTTTCATAAAAAGCTTTCGTCAGAAGGAAATAAAACAATATCGAAATTACAACAGCTGAGATACTTAAGAACATGTTTATCTCTCAAACTTGAAAAAAAAGTGTTTGGGAAATTATAATGCTACTTAGTAGATTCACTTATTTATATATTTTTCCATTCAAATATGCAATAAATCAGGAAAATCTAATCTAACATTCCAGATAATGGGAAAAAGAAAAAAAGATCAGGTTAACATATTGTTATTATATAGGCAACCTATGTAGGCCATATAGACAAAGGGTGAAGGAAAAGGATATGGCGTAAGCCATGTGCTGCGCAATGGCAGGCAAATGGCATTGACTCTGCAGGTGATGGATAGAAGGAAGACACACAACCTCAGGGGCAGAGGGAAACTGGGATATGTGGAAAGCAAAAAACGCAGAAGCGTGAGGGGGGACTGCAGGAATGGCGCGGCAGTGAAGGACATCTGTGACAGAAGTCAGGAGAAGGTCAACGGCAAGAGCCAGACATCAATAGGGAAAAACACAGAGCCCATTTTCCTGAATTCAGAGCAGCTGGAAACGGGGCCTGGCAAGGGGGTGGAGGTACAGAAGAGATGCGATGGGACACAGAGATCTGAAATAGCCCTCAATGAGGCCAGGCGGGCGCTGGCACACAGGTTTGGGCTGGGGGTAACGGTCTGTTCCACATTTCCCAGACTTGCTCTAAGTACTGGACCCCCCCTTTCTTTATTTTTTAAATTGCTTCAGTGCTGTCTTCCCTCGTTTTTTTCTCCTAGGGCCTGAAATGCGATGCCTGCTATGAACACTGTCTTCTTTTGACATTTTCACTCCCTGATAATGCTGCAAGCTAGCCTTGAATTTTAAAGAGTGGCATGCACGCACACACTGAAGCACTGCCACTCTGAGGCTGTCATTCCCATCAAACATCTGGAAGTCTGTTTGCCAGAGTGCTGCCGCCAAATGCTGCTGCCTCATCCAGGCAGAACTGTGCTTCCCCTACAGGGGAAGCAAGAAGAGCTCGAGAGCAAATTTACAGCTGTTGATGTGGCAGCACTGAAGTCTCGCGCTGCAGCTCAGAGCTCCTTATTTATGGTTTTAGCCCTCAGAGGAGTTTGGTTAGAGAATGGATTGGATGTGGGCATCCAAAGCCTTCTTGCAGCCTGAAGAATCCTTCCTTTTCCTTTTATTTCTAACTACTTTACTATCCAGCCCTTCATAACTCTGGCCAAACACAGATGGCTGTAATTCTCTCAGACTCTGAAGACAGCATCCGTCTTGGTACCGAGACCTTGCTATGTGAAGTGCCACAAGATTTCGTCTTTTCAGCCCAGGGGAAAAAGAGATGGAGGATCAGACTTCAAGGCATCTAAGTACCTAAATCCCATCCCCTCTCTAAAGAACCCCCTGCCCTGACAGAAATCCTGTGTACTTCAGGCAGGACACATGAAACACTCGTAATAAATACTGTCTTGTCTTAGTTCAGGTCATAAGAGTAAGTAAGTGATTCCTCTGTTCCCCTGCCCTTCTCCCCCCCACCAAAAAATTCACTAGGGAAATGGGGGGTGGATGGTGAGGAGGAGGCATGAAGGCTCTGAGGTAAAAGAGTGAGGAAAGATATGTGGGGAGAAGAGAGAGAAATGGACTTTATTCAGTCCAAAAAGATGTTTCTCGTTAGTTCCAGATAGTGGGTGGAAAAGCAGAGGAAGAGCAATGGGAAATGAACAGAACCAAGGCAAGACAACGACAAGCCACCTGCAGAGGCAGAGGAGAACAGCAAATGAAAAGAAAAAAGCCTTTCATTAACTTCCCACAACATCAGGGTCACCATCCAGGAATCCCAATGCAAAACCCAGTCACAGATGTTACTCTCCTAGCCGAAATAACTTAATAGAAAATTTACATCCTGGCTAAGACATTCAGCATGCTGGTGTGCAAATCAGAAATACCTGATTTCTAAAGGATTTTCCCCAAAAGGAGCAAAGCTTGCACCCCAGGACACAGGGAGGCATTTGATCGCACAGCACGGAAGAGGGAACTGACTATTCTGTCCCTATTAGGACAGCTGGAAGTTACAGTAAATGGGCTATTGAGAACAATGGGTCGGAGCCAATGGAAAGGCAACTTCCAAACATTTCAATTTAAAGGTCTCTCAGCTATGGAAAATTATTGCCATGGGGCTTTGTTTTAGGTCAGGGCACTAGGGAACGAGCATTTAGAAAGCATGACAGTCCATTTAGCAAGCATCCCTCAGCCATAGGCACAGATTCCTTCAACAAATGCTCCATTGCGTGTGCATGTAATATTCATCCAACTTGTAGGAAAAACACTACTAAAAAGTGAGGACTTTTTTTGGTGATGTTTGAACGGAAAAGCTCCACACCGGCATCTTCTGGTAGGAAAAACGGTTCAGAATAAGGAGATCAGAATATTGGTAACTGCTGTGCTATTTTATGGCTGGTAGGTCAGCCTTTCTGAACACACTATTGAGAACTACAGTGCCTTCAATCTTGATGATGGAAAAAATGAAACACAGTACATTAACAGTATTATCTCAATTGCTGAACAGCTAGAATAAAATGAAGGCATTTAAACCTTTTTTCTCCAAACCTTTATAAACTGCTTTAGTTCCTCTTTGAGAAAAAGCATGAACAAAACCTGCCACCCAAATGACCCTAAAGAAGTTGAAAAAGCACAGAATACGTTAATATCTTGTTTGAATTTGGACAGTCCCGTGGTCTGCCTTAGGAATCAACATCTAAACAGGAGGAGGCTAAAGCTATACTTTTTTGTAAGGCCCAAGAAAAAATGCAGCCCTGATTACTGTTCACTATGGTTCATGGGAATGGAGGCATCATTTCAAGGAAGGCTGAATAAGTCACTGCAGGCGTAGAGAACCACTGGCACAGAGAAAGGGTACCCCTGTACTTGTGACATAATTAATGTATTTGAAAGGGTGAAAAGTAAAACTCAAGAAAAAGAGGTGAAGGGAAATGTTGCTACATTTTGCTTTTGCAACCTTATCTATTTTATGCCCTTGCAAAGAGAAGGAGGAGTGAGGTCGAAAAATAGTGAGCTAATTGGCTGATTTAGCACTCGTTAAGTTTACATTTGTTTTCCTGCATCATCCTGCATTTTATGTCGTGCTTTCTAATATCACATATGTCCCATCACATATGTCCTGCCTCAAATTTCACACGTGTGTCTTTGTGTCTGGAGATTCAGGGTAGCAGCCCAGGTGTCAAAATGCCATCTCCTTTTAAGCTCCAGAATGAATCACTTTGGATGCTTGATTACCCAAGAGCAGAGAGACTTATATGGGAATTAGTTGCCCTCAGCAGATGATCGGCTTATTCTACAAGTCTTATAATTTTATCTTGCTTGGGAAGAATAGGATTTAGGGGGAGTATGAGTCATTCTAATAGAACACATAATCGTGCCTGTTTTATAATTGTGAGAGTAGGCTTGTTATATTCATTAGCTATCTCAGTTGGCAGGAGCACTGTTTATAAAGAAGTTTGAAGACTACCTAAGGCAGCTACACAATAGAACAGCAGTTTTGAGGTACTAAAGGATTAATGGTTTATTTCCCAGCCTTCTTCCCACGTATCAAATGTATCCTAATGTAGTGTCTGAATGTAGGATGTATGAAGTATAGCTCTCCTGGGAAGAGAAGCAATGAAGACTTACCAGCACACTGGTTCAGAGGTACAGCAGCCAGGAATGTAGAAGAAAGTTTGGTCAGGTGTAATAAATCAAATCTGCAAATACATGAAATAGTCAACAGGGGTTTTAAGCAAAAAATTATCATTTACGTCCCCAAATTGGTCTTTGCAGAGTAAATAAAATAGAGTGTTGAATGGCTTCATTCCCAAAAGGAAACGGGTATGCATTAACCCACCTTTTAGACATTCCTTATAGGCAGAGGTCTAGTGGGTACAAAGACATGAGTAGTAGATTAGAAAGATCTTTATTTGCATCTTTCAGTGGTTCTATTACAAATTATTCAGTTGTTTCTCTGCTACCTGGAGAACATAAATGTCTCATTCATTCCTTATGAAAAAGATTTCACACAGTCTACAGACAATGGTGATTTGGGTCTGTTGCATCTTGCATGGACGACTATCTGCTACCTTTTGTTTTGGGTTCCTCCCATGTAATCATAAAACGATTCATGTGGCAAAACGTAATCTGCATCAGGACCAGGTGCAGATTCCCCACTTGCAGGTTAGAATCCTCTGCCCCTCTTATCTTTTATGATTTTTTTTTCCTAGAATGACATTTTAAGAGGACTCCACCATTTGTTATCTCCACTTTTTTCCAGTCTAGCCAGCCTCATTATTTTTATTTGCTTATGTGCTAAGGTGGTGGCAGCTGAAGTGGTTTTTATTATATTTGCTTTTCTTCTGTTGCACACCCTTCACCTACTTTGACAGAAGTAAGACGTCAAGGAAAAAAAAATCAAAATAGTAACGAAAAGGAGGAAAAGATTGAATGCAACAGAATTTTACTTTTAATCAGCTTTGTTCTAATTTCAGCTTGCCCAACAGTTTTTGATATGCAAAAGAAGTGTCCTTCATATTGATTTAATGAAAATGGTCATTTTGCTGAGGGTGTGCGTATATATCATCCAGTCAAGATTTGAATATGCCCAACTGAGTTTTTTTAAGCTCAGTATGCCCTCTGGTTTATTTTCCATGGTTTCTAAAATTATAGCAACTAAATCTGTTACTTTTGCCAATTCAAACACTATTCATTTTTTCTCATAGCCAAGTCATTTGTTTCAGCTTTAAGTTACTTCTCTTAAGGCATTTCTCTGAAGGTATTTCTTTTTCTCTCTCTTCAGCCTGTACCCACACCTATTCATCCAATATATCGTACAAACTGGTCTGCTTTGAACCTCCCCTTTTGTCAGCCACAATACTGTGGAAGGCAGTGATTTGTAGGCTTGGAGCAGCAGAGACAATACATGCCTGGGTCACTAGTAATTAAGGAATGTCAGTGGTCAAGAAGGAGAAAATTCAGCTCAAGCCAAACTGAAGCATTTAGATATTTTACTGCTGCATCCTTTTAGGCCTCTCTCAGCTTATAAATATTAATTTAAAGACTACCAACAAGGACAGTAAACGGATTTAGGCATAAAACTTCCTGTCAGCAGTGATTTGTGCCCAATAAAAGGAGAGCTGGATAGAGAAAGCCTGCTTCACTAAGTTTATGATAGACAGTGAAAGACTGCCATCAAAATAAAAAGGCTTTCACCATGTAGTCTGCTGCATTGCAATCTTCTATCCTAACGAGCATCATACTGGTACTGTATTGTTTTCTTTCATAAGCACATTTGACTCACTAAGGGAAAGGTCTGGGGCAGGACCAACACTGGCAGCGGGCTCAGCACAGTCAGCATCATGGGAAGGGAACTTCTACATCGGTGGCGCCTTGTACTGAACTTTGGGATGGAAAAAGTTGACAATAGGTCATCTGTTTCCCTCCTAATGCCCAACTGAAAGTAGAAAAGAAGTCAGTAATCTCTGTATAGTCTGTCAGAGCGTGCCTTTAAAATGTGACTACATTAATTGCCTTCTCCTGGTCTCCTTTCTGTAACAGTGCAGGATATATTCACTCTAAACTATAATCTGATTCGTTCTTCGATAGAAAATAGCATAAATTTTGTTTCTTTTCTTCATTTCTCTGAAAAGCCTAGTTTCTTTGACTGGTAAGCGATGCTGTTGCTGACTAGCATGATCACGAAAAGCTGAATACCAGATAAATAGCAACTAAACATAAAACTTGAAATTAATTCAACTGGACATTTTATCAAGTCATTGAGCTCAAATACAGCAGTTCATGCTGTCTGCAAGTTTAGCCTTGGTCTCTGCGATACACACTTGGCTCATGCTCTGTGTCTGTAGCTAGATCCGCAAGCAGATATGCACCTCACATCTGACAGCTGTATATAATGTTTGGCTAATTTATTTACCCCGACACTCCATTTACTGCTAGAACTGCATCGGGCATTGTTACATGGTGGCAGTAGCCGTATCCTTCTAGTTTGCCTTGTTCTTCTCAGGTTTGCGGCTCTAATGTTTGAGGAAGGCCAATTAAAGGATACCAACTTCTCCATGAATTTGTAAATCTCTAGTGGTCTCAGTGAGTCATGGTGATTATTTTCTTTCCTGCAGACTGTGGGCAGAAGTCGTGCACAAAATGGCTGGCCCCATTTTGGAAAAAAAGTCTTTCTGTGAGGGGCCTTCCTCCCACAGAAGCTGATATCTGCGGCTCTTCAGTTGACCGTCAAGGCTTGACCCGTGGAGGATCACTGGAGAGAAAGCACTGCTCGTGAAAACCTCCTGAGGGAGGAGGAAAAAGAAACATATATGTGGGGAAATACCCTCATGAAAAAATGCTGAAAGACAGAGCTACGCTTTGTCGATGGAATTAACATGAAGCAGGGGCCCTTAGAGAGGATCATTCTGAAAAGAAATGAAAAATACATAAAACTTTGTTTAATTTATGGAATTTATAGGCTGCTGACCAGTAAGTATAAAGTTCTGTTCCCCTGGTCCTCACTATCACTCATGTATTACTTGTCAGTAAATGTGGTGCACTCAGAACATAACAGCTACGGTAATATTTCTGTTCCCACTGCAGCTTTACTACACCCATGAAACTCTGTAATCTTTAAATTCCCTCACTGTTAACATCTGCTGAAACATTATTGGTCCCAGCATAGCCAAGCTGCTCTGAAATTACATTTAGCAGAGTAGTTAATGCTAACTGTATAATTCTAGAAGCAACCATGTTTTAAAAAGGCTTTATAACGGGTGTGGTGGCTGTGCTTCCCTTTGCTTTCACTCTTACTTTTTTGTCGTTATCTCACCTGCAGGCCAGAATTCATGTTTAAACAGCATTTTGTTTTCTGTTTAGCATAAAATGTTGTAATTTTGTTTCTTGGTCCAGACTGCCAAAAGAAACTTCTGAAAACACTTTTTATTGTCCTGGGAAAAAATCTAGTTACATCAGATTTCAAGAGTCCAAGAGGTTGAAGTTGGAAATTGATAAAGCTTTAATAAAATTAGTATCTTCTATCACCCATATAGGATGCTTTTCATGACGTAACATATAAGCAAAATAAACTGGCTGCCATTATTAATGATGATACCTCAATATATTCATTTGCAGATCATAAACAGCTCATGTGTTCAGAGCTTTGTTTTTATAAGGGAATTTGACAGAGGGCCTTTAACTTAATCACTGAATGTTGTAAACCTGTAAATATTGTTCCAAAAATTAAAATGCAAGCACAGTAGAGTATTTGCAATTCTGCTATGGATTTTTTTAGTGCTATATAATATAGTATATTTTAAAATATATATGTATGGCTTTAAATATATATGAAGCTTTGTTCACAGATACTCAGCAAAATAACCACATTTCTTAGAAAAAATAATTTACATGTGTTTTGCTAAAAAATTAAGCTGAAAACTTCCACTTTTATTCCAGTGAATGAAAAAACCCCCACCATTCAGCAGTTAACCCTTCAGCTAGCAATTCTGCTAGCTCTCTTTCAAAAAGCATCCTTGAAACACACACATTCTAGAGCTGAAAGTTTACTGTTGTTAAACATTTATGTTGCTATTAGATTCTGTAAGAATATTTCCCTAAACCTAAAACCTATGCTAATCGAGAACTTCTGTTCACCAAATAATGAACCGTAGTTTGCAACTTTGAAGAATAATTCTTGCATTACCTAGCATTGCACGAGGATAGATAGACTGCTAAATACGTTAAATGTAACTGGTTCCTGATTCATGAACAGCAGTAAATGACATCTGTGCCAGATGGTAGTCAGCATTTGTGCATCAATACTCTGATTTTCTCTTCTCACGTCCCATCTAGTCTCCGTTAGTATTTGCTGTTTAAGTGGCAGTGTCCGTCGGGAGATCATTTAATGTAGGTTAAAGCCATGCCAGTGAAGGAGTTTCCTAGGAAGACCTTGCAAGTTTTTAATGCTGTTCCAGTAACAGCAGTGCTACATTCAAGACAATTTATGAAATATTCCCCGGTCTGGTTTTATACTTCCTCCCACACATCTCTTCTAGAGACACATTTTCAAGAGAGATCATTTTTGTTGTTGTCTTCTTGTTTAAAATGTGATAGCGTGTCCTTTCAGCAAATGAGTAAACTAATGATTTCTTCATGACTATTAAAGCAAGTATATTGCAGTATGATGCTATTTGAAGCAACGTGAAATAATTTCTTTTGAAACTTTGCGACGAAGTGATGTCCAGGGCAATCTTGTTTGAGATGTGAATCACTTCCTTTCCTTCTGTCATGCCCATGTCTGAACTAGCTGCTACTACTACTTGCCAGGAGAGACTCCAAGTTATATCAATGACATAGTTTTCCCTGTAAGAGGGAATTGCTCATCTTTTGAAGGAAAAAGTTAGGAGCTGTTTTATGCATCATTATCATTACACATCAATCTCAGAGCACTTCATGGGGCAGTATTTTAGAAACTTTATAATGTGGCTTTTTGGAATCAGAATTTGAATGCATTTTTTCCCCCCGTCTTCCCCTATCATTACAGAAGCTGACACAAAACTAGGTAGAAAAAGCCATTTTAATACAACCATTTGGAAATTTCCACCTCCTTCATCTGGAAACCTGTAAAAGCTGCAGAATTTTTGAAAAGGACCAGTGGCTGGCTAATTAACTTCTAACATTCTTGCTTTAATTAAAACAGAACCTGGGACCAAGCCATTTTGGCTGGAAAGTTGCTTTTGGAAAACTGAAATTCAGATGACAATTATTTGTGTTTGGTCAATGCCAGCTCTGGGTAGGAATCTGAATTCTGCGATTTCTGAATTGCACTCGCATAACAAAGCATGATTTTCAACAATACCATATTTAAAATCTTACTACTTTTGTCAAAAATACATTATTGGAGTACTTGCCTCAGTCTCAAAACTGAGGTGCAACTAGTGTGGGACCTTTTTAGAGGAAGCCATAGGGCTCGTTGGTCAAATGCCGTCTCAATTGGTAGCACAGAATCAATAAGGGTGGTGATACCTTCTGTACTGTACTATATCATAGGTCTCTCTTTCCTGACGTGCTTAAAAAACCCTACAAAAGTAATTCTGAAACAGCTCTAGAGATAATTGGCTGAAGGATGTCATACCTGCATCATTTATCGTAGTACTAAAAACAGTACTTAGCTGTTCATGCTTCTTGCTTTTTTTCGAAGCGCTGTACAAATATTTGTTAATTCCATTACTTACTGACTGTAATAATTATGACCTGACTTTAATGATCAATACAGGCACAGTATTCTTCCCATTTCTTTTATGTATAACTCTGAATATCTTAAGAGCCAACACTCCCAGGAGCTGCCTTTCAGAAAGGGAACAGCAGTCTCCTTAGGTCCTAAAATTCACCCAGCCTTCGGCCACCTTCCCCACCAGACAGACCACTTCAGACGTGTGTCTCTCTTGTTGCACTGCTCCACCACAGCACGGCCTGGCCAGGGGAGAGACAGTTCTCCAGCTCACAATTACGATCGTCTAGATCGCTTAGGGTCCGAGCTAAATCTAACTAGCTTACATACCGGCAGCAGCGTAACAGTGCTGGTTATGGTAAAACCACGTTGTATCTACTTTTCAGGCTGTAAGGACTGAATTAGAGTTGTATAAGCTGTAAATCGCAGATGGATCTTGGTGTCCTGACTATAAATAGCAATGGCCCTCTTTAAGTAATGCCTGAGACTAAAATACTAATAGAATATTAAAAAGTAAAATAAATATACAATCCAACATACAATAAATATATAATACATAAAACATATAAAAATATAAAATAAAAGGCAAAAATCCAGGCCCTTATGGGCAGAGGAGGAAAGCATGCAGTAATGGACCTATACTTCTGTATGTTTGCCCCAAGCTCGACTGTCTCAGAATCTTCTCCTACAAACGGTCCTTTTCCTTATCCTGCTCTTCTCTGCTTTTGATTCCTTCTCTCAGTCCCATTCTCCTCACATAATCAGGTCCAGAGTTACATCCTAGTTTTTCCTTCACACCCCTGAAGAGCCCTGAAGCAAATGTGTCATAAATTCAGAGAGAGCTTTTTGCTTACTGATTAGATCTACTGGATTTCCCACTCCATGCTCTCACTTTTTGGATAACACTTTCGGAGCATATGACCTTTTACCTAGACTAGACGAGGTGTTTAATGCTGAATTAGATTAAATTCTGGCAGCCACAGGCCTAAAAGTTAAACACTGCAGTGCCTAACTAGCACTGTCTCCAGTCCAAACCATATATTTTCCTCTAATTGGATTAAATTATTTTAAGTCATTTGGAGATTGTATGTATATATAATTTCAACCTCCAAGAAAATATGTGACATGGTTCATTTCAGCACATGTGTAATTTTGAGGGATTTCTTTACAACTGGAAAATCTAATTACAAGGAAGGCTACAAGCTCATCCTGGAAGGCAATAGTCAACAACACTGCCATATCTACTGAACAACACTACAAGATAGCGCTGACACTATCAGCCTTGATAAGGGGTTTTGAATCATCACTGGGTTTTGAATTTACAGGCTATTTTCACGAGTAGGGATATTAATAAAAGCTTCCTTTCTTTGTACTTGCAGACATAGGAACTTAACACTGCATCCAGCCGGATCCCTCTACCCCCCCAAACCCAAAACCAAAAAATCCCCATAGTTGAAATCAGCGTGGGGAAGGAAGAACCGGAAAAAAGCTCTCAAATCCAACCAGTTGTTATAATGCTTTAGATTGTCATACTATTCCCATGAGTCAGATCTTCCCGCTCCGAGGCTGATAAGGACCATAGCTCTCATACAAACACATCAGGAAGAGTCCCAGATCCACACCACGTCCCACCAGTGATTCAGCCACGTGTCCCTCTGGACCTTCTGCCCATCCGCTGATCAGCACAGAGGATTTATGGCTGATGAACTGGTGCCTTGAGGTGGTGACGGGGCAGTTAAACCTGGTGTTATTGTGATGCTCCTCTTCCAGCACTGCGAATGAAAAGTGCAGCTCAAGCAGCGCTGGTATTTACAAATTACAGCTCACTGTACTTATACACTTCAGAGGAGGAGTAATATGTAATAACAGTGTAATGCTATTATTATGATAATGATGATTAATACACAGCCCTAAGCAATGCTAGTCTAAATGTTGAGCTCTATTGCAACTTTTTCTGTCAGAAAACAAATTCAGAAAGAGGTGAAGAATTTCCTTGAATAGTTTTTAGAAGGAAACATGGAAAACCAATGCTTTGATACCTAATTACAATCTTTTCTGAACAATGTGCTGCAATGCTCCATTTCAAAATGACTGCTGGCTTCAGCTACATGCAATGGCACGCAGTAATAAACAGATAAATAAATAAAGGCCAAATCCAAATGTAATTTTTAAATTGACCTGAGATAATATTTTATTTTGGGATAGATGGTAAATTTTTTGAAGGATGGCCTATGGCCTTCTTTCAAAGCACTATCATTAAAGAAATCTTCTCTAGCCAGGCTCAAGTACTTCCAAGTTCTTTATGCTGCTCCTGACTTTTAAACAAGAGGGTGACGTGAGGATAACGTTTGTTCCACAGCTTGCAGTATGTGCTCACACAGGATTTAGTATGAAATCATGGATGATTGTTTGCTGTACTAGCATAATAAAAATAACAATTTCTGTATTATTGGTATACAGCAATAATAAAGTAAGAGTACTGAATGATAACATTAGTTTACAGAGTTAATTAAATCGAGATTTACCTGTGAAACAGATGTGGTCAGTGACAACATTTTACTGAGGCTATGAACAGCCTGACCACCTGTGGTAGACCCAGTTTTTCCTTCCCTAGTCTTAGCTTTCTACTGCAAAACTTATTTGGCAAAATGCTTGGATTTCTAGTTTTGCTCCTTCCTCAACAAAGGTCCAAAGCTGCTTAAAAGTCTTACTCACCTAGAAACCTAGAAACGTCTATTGAAATTAGCAACCAAGCTAAGTAGTCTGGGGGCGTGATTTACATTTATGGCACTTTAAGACTCCTTTACACTTCCTGAGCAGTGGAAAGGTAGGTCAGCAAAAATGAAAATCAGGCCTTAGGACTATGCTATTTATAAAACAATACAAAACCCAAAGACAATGTATTAAAATGGTAGAAAAAATGGTGTTTATATCCATGTCCTGCTGTCTTCTTATTCTTATCTCACAAGAGCCCTTTCTTTTCTGAACAGGAGAGATTTCACAGTATAGTAAAAATTGTATTTTTGAAAAGAATTGTTTTATACAAAAGTTGAATTAAAATTTGCAGAGCCGTACTGTAATAGCATTAAGACACTCCTGGGCATGTTTTAATGGTCCATTAATACATGCCTCCAGTGGCTGAATGCATGAGGCTGCACATCTACAGCATGCATTAATGGACCTCTGAAACATGCCCTGTCATGTGTTAATGTTATATTACCATGGTGCGCTACCTGCAAAGCCTCAGAAGTAACTTCCAAAAAACCAGAATGTTTTTGATCTTTGGAAGGTATTATGATTAATTGCCCATCTATCTGTGTCTCTTGTATTCTTCAGATATCCAACAAATGCCAAAACGGTATTAAAGCAATAAACTCTATAACACCCATAGAAAATGATCTGTTATTAAATATTAAAACGCACCCTGAACCACATTAGGCCTCTCATAGACATGCAAAATGGTGAATCCTTGCCTGAAAGAGCTTATAGGTAAAGCTAAAGAAAGGTTATAAATGAAGATGCCTACGTATTTCTGCTCTATTATTTTCCTTCTCCATTTTTATCTTTCACTCTAACCCGTGCTTATTTTATCTAATGTAACTCTCTTTATTCTTTCCTAATAAGGATTTTAAAATATGAGTTGTTGTGAGTCTTGATTACCTTGAGCAGAATGCTATATATCCTCATTAGAAAAAACTTCAGGTATTTTTAACTCAGAAGGGCCTTTTAAGAAGGCTTATGCATGGTAAGCCTCTTGAGAAAATACTTGAGCATATAGTAAAACGTACTCCCACTCAGCAAAGCATTAAAGTTTCTCCATGAACTTAAATTCCATTGAGCTCAAGTAGAAGTTACACATACCTAAAGATGAGCACGCGTGTGAGCTCTTTGCTGGAAGGAGATGCGCTGACGATGCAGAGCCAGAGCTGCCTGGAAAGCTGCCTTTTACATGACGCCACATAATGCTACACATTAAAGTGCTGGTAAAAACAATTTGGTCCCAATTAAGGGAGGAAGATGTTTTTAAAATATGGTTTACTTTCCATAATAGGAGCAAAAGATAGGATTTCATGTGCTTAAAAGCTGTTTCTTCATTTGGCATCTCTTGTTGTTTTGACAACTAATAATATAATTGAGGAGAAAATGAACGATTACTGTACAGATTTATGTTCCTACTCTCCTGCCTTTTGTGACTGTGGTATTTTATTTCACTGAGAAGCCTCTTAAATAAGAGGTATTAAACAACTGGATCGAATTCATTGCTTATTAAAAAATAAATAAAATATACCTTGTAAGAGATATGAGTAACTACTTACTAGGCAGACTTCTTTTTCAGTCCTTTACTGGCAGATGATACAATTCCAGAGTTACAGTGAATTGTCACCGAGTGGAGATCTTTACGTTTCTTCTGGAGTTGTCCTACCCCAGTTCCATGTGTTTGGCTGCAAAGTACCTGAAAGGTTTAAATACTAAAGAAAATGAGACAAATCGAGATTGGGTAACTTTTGGAAGTTATGCTTTAGTCAAATGGAGCTCATCACAGAGATGCAAGGGAAATTGGAAATGATATACCGAAGGTCTAATACTGCCTCCTGGCAACAAATTGACTTCCTGATTAGTAAGCAATTTTTTTTCTTCCAATTCAGCAAAGGCATGAGCTGTGTTGCTTTGCTACTAACTATGCTCATGCTATTTGATAGATGTCTGCCTGCCGCCTTTTCTAGTGTTGGAATCACCCAACAGATGAGGAGTCTGTCTTCGGATATTCAGCACGCTGGACCCTGAAACATTTCGTGTCAAACCTATACAGTAAATATGTCTCTTCTCAGTGCTACCTGGAAAATCACTATGTCTGTTGGGGTTTCACATGCTCTGGGAGAGATGATTTTCCAAGCACAATTAGTAGCCTGCAAATACGCATTTCACCTAGACTCCAAATGCTAACGAAAATGAGATAGACAAAATTTCCAGGATGCATGTTCTGGCATTTATCACACGGTTAATTAGACATACTGAAATCCAGACAGAATTTTAATTTTTCGAGCTCTCTGATAACGTCACAATCTGGACTGCATTTCCCTATTCACCATGCCCGGCAGATGCGGGTCTGTGTTCACAAGGACCATGGCAGAAAGCCTCTACCTTTCCTGCCAGCGGTTTCATGGAAAAGCTCCAACTCCCAAGCAAATTCCTGAGCCCCGTGAAACAGCCCTCAGCTCTTTGTTGTGATCCCAATTTGTAAGCTGGTGTACACCTGAACATCCATTAGCTGAAGTGCAGGAGTGCTGGTAGCCTCTCTGATCTGCTCTGTGGGTGGGTGCACGCTAGGTGTGATATAGCTCTTTCAGAATGGGTCTGCGGATTTGTGCTGTTGCTTCAGGCAAATTTCCATTTCTCCTTGACTATAAAAAGCTCTCGATCTTCAGGTAAATTCCTCATTTCTGTATCGGAGGCCTTCACTCATTTGCTTTCTTCTGGAAAATCTCTCCCCTTTGTTTTTAGACCTCTCTTACTTGTTGGACAGTTTTGCTCTCCATTATTTTTTCTCTGTCTGCTTGTAATTTTTCTCTTTGGAAGCACTTTCCTGTTTCTGAAACCAGCGCTGGCCCCTTACCAAAAATAGCAGATGTCAGGGTCTCTTGATTTGGTTATCCGTTAAAATAAAAGAACAGTGATATTGAGTCTGGTGATATGATAAGCTCTCTTGCTGTAAATAGGATGCAATCATTAAAGAAACTTTACCTATAAATTGTAAGCCAAGGATGAAAAAGAAATGTGTAGTTGGAATTTTTGCTGCAGAGTTATGAAATGGTGATACAGAATCATGATACAGATACCTCCAGAACAGCACCGATAAGAAAATTCAAAGGCATATAAGTAATTATAGGGATATCCCAAGACCAATAGGAAGAAATACAGATAGAGATAATTAAAGGTGCCAAGAAAAACTTCCTGACATTGAAATGCACTAAGCTTTCATCCCGTCTCTCAGGGGAACAGAAAGGCCCATCACTTGAAATGTTTAACACTAGACTGGAGGAATCACTAGAAAAATATACTACAGGGAACAACTTGTTATTGGCAGAAAGATGGACTGAATGCTGTAAAAGGGATTTTCTATCTCTAATGTTTACTTTTTATGATAGTCATTTATGTTTTTCCTTCATTACAAGTAGAGAAAAATCTATAAAACTTATTGGCTCTGGCACAACATTTAATTTCTATAGAGCAATGTTTTGGTGCACCCTCGGAAGCTTTAAGTCTACTTCTTGCTTTTCCTCATGCATTTTTCCACACATATTTTGAGGTTCTTTTTAAAAGGTAAAATCTTCGCAGCCCTAAACGAATACTCTCTTCTCTTCTCTGAAGTCTTCTTAGCAGGTATGCAAAACACCAAGGAAAAACCCATCTGAACACCCCAGATTTGGATTTAGTTTAGGGAAGGGAGAACTAAAGCAGTGGAAGCATAAATGAAACATTCACAACATGAGAAAGGGAAGGAGGAAGACATTTAGATTTGGGAAAGCAGGAATTGCACACATCCACGACGGGAGATGGCTTGCAGCTCTTGGGAAACCACCTAGAGCCAAACGGGCTGGGAGGCGTCGCTGAGCGGCGTTGGGTAACGTGAATCTCTGCCTCGGCAATTCCAACTGTTGAGGATATTACTTCCCATATCCCTAAGTGATGAGCTGCATTCGGGATGCAAACATCATCGTTATGAGTATAGGAAAAAGCAAAAAGAGAAAAAGTAAGGGTAAAACTATGCCTGGTGATGGCTCCTTATTGCCCTAGCAATAGTAGTGCTGCTGGTGAGGATTAAAATGATGGGTGTTATCAAATGAAAGCAAATCCTTCTATTTTTGTAAAAATACAAACCCACAAATGCTTCTATTTTTGTATGTAAAAACCAGGTCCATTCATTACACCCACACTCTTTTCCCTGGAGCAGCAAAGTCAAAATACCAACCTCAAATTTTGCATAATATAACGACACTGAATAAGCTAAAGGTTCTATCTCCCCCTCACC
>NW_009216224.1:0-18932 GCF_000690835.1 Fulmarus glacialis
CCACCCCCCCCACCTCCAGCCCTGCAGTGGGATGGGGGGAGAGAATTGGGAAAAAAAAGTAAGATTGAATTAAAGACAGCTTAATAGGACAGGAAAGGAAGGGAAAATAATAATAATGATAAAAGAATATACAAAATAAGTGATGCACGATGCAATTGCTCACCACCCGCCGACCGATGCCCAGCCAATTCCCGAGCAGCGACCGCTGCCCCCTGGCCAACTGCCCCCAGCTTATATACTGAGTGTGACGTCATATGGTATGGAATATCCCTTTGGCCAGTTGGGTTACCTGTTCTGGCTGTGCTCCCTCGCAGTTTCTTGTGCACCTGGCAGAGCATGGGAAGCTGAAATGTCCTTGATTAGTGTAAACACTACTTAGCAACAACTAAAACATCAGTGTGTTATCAACATTATTCTCATCCTAAATCCAAAACACGGCACTATACCAACTACTAGGAAGAAAATTAACTTTATCCCAGATGAAACCAGGACAACGATAGGATTTTTTAATTTCCTTTGTACTCTAAGTGGAGATGGTGAATAAAGAAAGAAAGGTAACCATCTGCACCAATGCTTTCAAGAGCAGTTTAAACTTCATTTGTGATGTTTGCTTAAACACAGAGAAAGTGACTCAGAGTTTTGGAAAATAAGAAAGAACAGTGCCTGCTCCTTTGCTAGGGGGCATGTTCCCATTTGTGAATTACAGTTTTCAGTTTCCTATTGCATGAAGGATAAAATAAGGAAATTTTCTTCTATTTCTCCATAAATCCTTCAGCTTAAATTCCTTCCTCAGAAAGGCAGTTTTCAAAAGCACAGGAGGGTGCTTTTAACGCACCACTCATTTTCAGTGGCGGTAGGGTTCCATTACATAGTGCAGTGCCATTGGTAGGCTTGAGAAAGGTGTGCAACGAGCTTGTTTAGTGTGTAATACACGGGGTTTCCATTGTTACGTTTTCACAAATCTCTCATGCTGTGTGCTGCCTTTCCTCTCTCTAGTTCTGCTGCTGGGTGAGCAAGCAACAAGTGGTTTCCTGGTTTGCACACAAGGCAACATTCCTGAACGTAATGCAGCCTGTTGGTATGTTCCCAGTAGGCCAGAACATGTAAATATCCTCTGGTTTCCATTCTCTCAGCTGTTCCATATGAAAATCTGAGTAACAGCTTATCAAACTTGGTATTTTCTTCCCTGTTTTTCCTAGCCAGTTTGCATTCTTCATCTCATGAAAACAATCTGCATTGTATATAAATATTTATTGTATGGCACTGATGAGAATACTTACAAGAACCAGTGTCATTCTGTGTTTACCAGTAGCAAGAGTCACATTGGTGTTCTTTGTACCCAGGGCCTGAGGACATGCTTGAACCAGAGGCATGTTCAGGTGCCCTACTGGGCACCGAACAAGCATCGAGAACGTTGGTTTCATGTTTTCGCTTTGCTGGAGAAGGCAGTGGGAGAGCAACATAGCGCTTTATCTCTCTGGGAAGCAGGTCTGTGCTGTCCACTCCACACCTAAATATGCGCTGCCAAATAAGCCCCTGACCACACCAGGGTCTGTCTTGGCCTGGCTGAGAGACCACAGCCTTTCAGAGCTGCACAGCAAGAAGATAAAGGGCAGAGCAGGCGCTTACGGCTATCTGGAAGGGAATTAGAGAGCTGCTTCATACTGCTTGATTTTTAAAAACATTTGGGCCTGATGTTTGCTGTCATGACGCCTTGTGTCATTGTTTATATCAGCACTAGAAGGAGATAAATTTTACTGTATCGAATGCTCTCCACTCATCTTGCAAGTAGCTGTAGTACAAACTGGGTAACAGGCCGCTACGTCTGTTTGAGTTCAGTCCGGTTCTTTTTTAGAAGATACGTTTCTCAGAAGCTTGGTGAATGGATTTTTCCTTTCTTTTTTGTTCCTGGGAGGTCTGTAATGGTTTCATGATTCCAGAAGAAGGGATGTGTTAAAGATAACACACACACTGAAATCCTCCAATCATTTTTGTGTAGTAAAATGGTTTTATTCCAAACCTCTGGTTTAAAAAATAAAATCTTTCCTATCAACAGGCTATAAATATTATATTTGAAGTATTTAAAGACTATATTAATTGCTTGTGCATATTACTTGGCCACTGTAATTGCGGTTTTTCCTCTCAGAATATCTACGTGGGCTTCGTGAATGATATTTTTAAAATTTGAGAGTGAAATATTCCTTTCAGTCAATCCCTTTTTAGTTAATTAGGCAAAAAATGAATGCTCTGCTTGCATGTTTTCACAGACAGGGTGACATAAGGTAGCTCCTGCCACTGTGGGTATTTCAAGCACGATGCAGCTGAGAACTGGGAGGTCTGTGCTACAAAGAGCATGGAAGGGAGACATGAGTATGCAGATGAAGGTTTACACGAGGAAGACCTAGTTGGTTGACTTTTCACTTCACAAGTACTAACTTGCTCAACTAACATATTCCCCAATAAAATTAAGACTTGAGAGATTGCTGATAAAATACCCAGTTCCTCTTTCCTAAGTGAAATTCTCTACAGCCTTCTCTTACTTGCTTCTCTTTTCTGTAAACAATAAGCTCCTTTCTGGAAGTGCAGAGTGAGATTTTCTCTGGGATTTAGCCAAGGCTGCGCTTGTGTTCTGAACCCAGCTTTTCTTGCAGAGAAGTGAGTAAGATGGGAGCTAAGTATTGCTTTAAGACAGGCTCTAACTTCTCTATGAAAGCAGGTAAAGCCAGCTGGCAGAGATCAATCTTTCAGGGCCAGCCCACCATTCCTTGGGCAGGTATTTTCTGGGTCTTCTACTTGGTCTTCTTCACACAGACCTGGACATGTTTAACTTGGAAAATCCAGGATGATTTCAGGTGAGGATGGAACAATACTGTGCCTCCTAACCTCCTAACCTGTCTAAAGCCTTATGTGATGGAGGAGACAAGCGAAAGTATCCATTGCATCAGATCTGTATGAAGGAAGATGGAATCCAACACAAGACAGCTACCTGGGGAAAGCACCTTCTTACCTTGCAGTCCCATGCCAGGCCCAGCCCAGAGGTGGAGAAAAGACATGGTCCTGGGCAGGCGTAAGAGAGGGGGGGAGGCTAATAGAGATCATTTTCCTTTCTTGGGTGATTTCTTTTACCCTCTCCCACCTTGGATCCAAGATGAATGCAAGGAGGCCACTCTCAGACGAGTGCATCCTCTCACATTGTCTTGTTGCTGCGCCTGTGCCAGTGGGAAGCCCTGACTGACCAGCTAGCCCCTTTTCCCTGTGCTGCTCTGCTGAGCCTGGCCCCTGCAATGCCCAATGTGGAAGGAGAGTATTGCTGATTTACTGTGGGCCTGGTTAACCTCGGTGGAGAACCATCAATGCTGGCACAGAGTAGGCATGTAATTTCTAGGTATCTTGGTCTTTATCTCTTTATCTGTGACCCACTGTAATACCAGTAATACTACTTATGACATTGGCCCAGACAGCCTGAAGCGAAAGTCCCAATGGCTGTGTTAATGAAAGGAACTCTGTGATGGCTCTGCTTGGCCTTGTTGGGGTTAGAGGCAGCAAGTCTTGTTGTTCTGAGCAAGCTCCTCTGCTCTAATTCAACTCCTGAGTTTGAGATTAAGTCCTGGAGGATTTTTGATTACTGAAAAGCCCAAAACAATGAGTGAGATTTTTAAGCAAGGCTGAGTTATCAACTCCAGTAACTCACCTCTCCTAATTATTGATGCATTGCTTAGACAAACGTCTCTTTCCTGTAGAAAAACAGTCTTGTCCCACTTGCCTGGAAAAGTTGTTTCCTCTTCGAGTCTCTGTAAATAACCTCTTTCAAGGCTTCCTTTGCCTGGAGTTGCATTGAAATGGGTATTGATTATAGCCCTCTATTTCTGCCTTAGTCGCTCTTCCCTCAAGCCCTAGAAAACTTGCTTTTCTTGGTACTGCAAGATGAGAAGTTCCCCTGTTATACAATGTCTCTTGCCAAAATACAGGAGGCACTGCTGCTCTTTAGGGTAATGAGCTGCAGGTCTGTGCTAATTACACAAGGGAAATCTGCAGCAGTACTTGTCAGCTACCTCCGCCTCTGTCCGGCGTGGTGTCATCACCATCTCTGTCCTTCCAAGCTGAATCCTGGTGCAGTGAGCACAGCTGAAGGCTGGACTGCTTCATCTACCTGTGAGTGAGCTATGGTTAACACAGGTTGAACGTGCTGAGCAGGGTATAGCTTAGTTAAATAAACCGATGATGGCTAAGAAGATGGAGGCTGGGAGCAGAACAGACGAGTTCTGCCACCGTGCTCTTCAAATCAATCCCTAGAGTGGTATACTAGGCAGCAAGAGCTGTGAGATACACCTCAGCACTCCTGCTACCACATAGGAGCGACCGCAGTGCCTGAATAAACTGCAGGTAGACGGATACGAATTGAGTGGATGTGCGATGTGAAGCATGTTTGCAAGTGGGCTTGTCTTACCTGGAGATTGTAACTTACATCAGTGTCCACTCCCTTTTACAAAAAAATACAGGCTTCTTTTTGCTTGCTTACCTCTACCCATGTGGGACTCACTCTTTCAATAAAGAGTAAAACCAAACAACGTTGGTGCCTTTTAATATGCCCACACTATTTCAGAAAATGCTCTGTTATTGTTGTTGCAGAGAGATCTCTCTTATAATTTAATATATTAAAAGCAGAACAAACCAAATCCTTCTCTTTTTAAGATAGAAAGCCTATAAAACTCCGTACAAAGCTTTGATACAGAGTCATTTGGCCATTACAACTAAAGGAAGGTGATTGTGTAGAAAGTTCCAATCTGGAGTAAAAGTCTTTTTCAGTAAGCGTTTGAGTGATTCCATGTGGATCTCTCCTGCAGTGATACAAAAATAAAAAGACCATCCTGAACCAGAAAGCATTCTGATACTCGTAATCATCTTTTAGGGAGGAGGAATACACCTACTGTAGAGAGAATCCTCCCAGCAGGCTCAGATGGCTTGATACTAGGAAACCTGTGAGTCACAGCAATGTTAGGCAAATCAGTTTAATCATTCACTTGGACGGCTTCAAATATCAATACTTACCCATGGGATTCCTGGTATTCTGAAGTCCTGCACTTCCCCACATTTACTTGGAAGCTATTGATATCCTGCAGTTTGATGTAGTAACTCTTGAAGAACTTTGATTTTTAAAGGCACCTGTAGTATTTCAGAACAAAATTTTTAAAATAACTTCTAAGAGAGGACACCTATCCACATGGAAGTCTGTCATAATAGTGAGCTCTTCCTCCAGACTTTACAACATCTGCACAATCTCCAACTTTATATTACCTTGGTCGTGCTATGCTAAGTTAAGCAAATTGTTATTTCTAGACCTGTCTGTCAAGTGAAGGAGCTGTGAACTGGGATTCAATTTGCCTAGGACCAGACAGACTGGCAGCAGCAGAACATGGGTTTGAATGTAGGTATTTCTAGCTCTGAGTCCCAAAAAGGTATGGTCTATAAGCCTGGAACATTTTTTTCATGCTTGGTGACACGTAGCTGCAGTAATCACTGCTCAGCTTTAATGAGAAGGTAGACTGTTGCATTTTTACTTTATCTGGCAGGTAGGCCTATCTCAATACAAATAAGTTACACAGGCAGCAGGACTTACAAGGAAGGCTGAACAAAAGCCAGGGTTGTTTTAATTTAGAGAAGAGGCGACTCTGGGGTCATATGATCCGTTTTCATCTAATTACAACTGTGCTTCAGGAGAGAAAGCCGTAATCTGTTCTCTCTGTCCATGCTGAAAAAGATAAAAGCAGCAGGCTGAAATTACAGGAAGGGAAATTTAGATTAGATGTTTTCCACTTGCTAAGACAGTGAAACATTTGAAAAGATTGCCTGGGAGAAAGTAGGATATCCAGGCCTGGAAATAATAGGGATGGTTAAGATGGTTTCATGCATTCACACAGCTGGTATGAGCTAGATCAGTGTTTTTAACCTGTGGAATATGGACCACAGAGTAACAGTCCATGAGATACGCAGGGTCTGTTGGGCAGCAACATACCCTGCAGCATCAAAGGGCAATGGGAAAACAATTTAAAGAAACCCCTCACTCCGCAGCCAGCAGGGATGTGGCAGATCTCTGCCCTCTGCTCCGAGGGATTACTTGACATGTTAGGGGCAAAACCAGTAAAAATACCGTTTTGTAACATGGTAACACTTTGACCAAATGCTGAGTAATGTACTCATGCCATCACCATCCCTCCTAATTGCCATCAAGTTCTGAAATGCTAGATGGCTTGTAGCCTTTTCTTTCCTGATTAAAGAAGGTTGAGACATTTTTGACTACCTGAGTTTCTGGGTTCCCCTCAGACATCTTGTCTAAGATAATGTCAATTTCTGAGAGAAAGTAACTCATATTTATACCTGGAGATTTTTGCAGTCTGTTGATAACAAGCAGCTACCACTGAGAGCCAGTCCTTTATCACGGAAAGCCCACAAGAGCCTTCCACATTTTGAGCGACTACCGAAACAACCAGGGATGCCTCACGATTAAACATTGCAATGCAGCTCTCCCCCCTATATGCCACGAAGTAGTTCTTGCTGGGATTGACACAGACTCAGGAAAGGGTGGACAACAGTGAATGCCATGCCATAACTTGGTTCAGGTGTTTTCTTCATAATTCCTTCTCTGTCTGTGATGTTAAGGCAGCAACATGGGTATTTACCAAAGAGTTGGCCTTTGGTGACCAGGAGCGCTTCCCTCTGCCAGCAATGAAAATGAAGGAGTCCTCTAGTTAGAACTGGCAGAATTTCAAAGGGACCAACTGTGTTGTTGGTGTTGAATCACCAAGAAAACTATGGCCCTGTTTGCCTGCTACAAGGGCACATGAATCACAAGGAACTTCTACCAATGGTAACAAAAAGTTCGATGTTTTGTTAAGTCTCTGTTCCACAGATTCATTCTTTTGACCCTGCCTCATGCAGTCCTATCAGTATTTCCCTTCTCCCATTTGTGTCCTGGTGGATACCTCTGGCAGGCAAAAAAAGTGCCTAGATGAGTGGACTACTTGCCAATGCTAACTGCTGCCCAAAGTGCTTCTCCCTGTCTTTCGCTCGGAACAAGCATTAAGAAAGTGCTGATTTCCATTCACCTAATTTTCCCTGAGACCTCTGTCCTACTTTTGTTTGAAATTAGCTAACCGGTTCAAAAGATATTACAGGAAGCAGACAGATAAACAAACAGCTAACAGGTGGCATAACCCCGTAAGCTCTTGTTTTCTTAGAAAACCAGGCTAGAATGAACACTGTTTAATCAAATTGTTGCTGCCTGTAGTTGGTCAAGTCAGGCACTCAAAAGAAAGCCTGTGCCTGAAAAACCAGGGGCCAAATCCAGCATACTCCTTCGGGGAGACACACTGAATATAAAATCCCTGCCCAGGCTGGTCTGGTTGAATCCTCACTGATCCAATGTTCAGGACTGCTCTCAGTACTGCTTCAGCAGGCTGTGGGCAGAAGAGATGAAGACACCTTTGTGGCTGAAGGATGGGACTGAGTTCAGAAGGACTGGGGTTGGTCCTCATCTGTGATGGTGCCTTCTTTTGGGACTACAGGGAGAAGCTAAGGTGATGTGTTAAAGGATATGGCAAGGGGTGAACTGCAGAATCTCAGTACAAAGTATTGCCTTCCAGGACACTTTTATTAGCCTCCTTGTCATGTCATTCATAGCAAAACATCAGCTTTTAAAAACACATCACTCGGATTGAACTGGGAACTTTTTGGGTAAGGAGCAACACTTAGAAAGCGTTCTGCACATTTTGGTCTCTCCCATCGGGTAAACAGTAGTTATATTAATAGTTTTGGGTGGTCTGTACTGTACCTTATGCTCTGGTCTTTGAAAGCATTCCACTGTGTCCATCTTCAAGATGGCTTTCATTCTTCAATCCACTCCAAGGATATGAGTTTGCCCCATAGTTGTCCAGTCTGTCACTGCAATATCATTTGAATTACATAGTGCCATCTCCTAAGGGTGATTCCAGTCCGTGCAGGGAGTTTTCGACTGGTGGCTTGTCTTGCCAGTTTTAGAGAAGATCTTGGTGGCTTGAGATCCATTAGTCATAGACAACAGGTTGCATAGTGTGCATACCTACCATCTCTCAGACCTTCTATGGTCTTGGATCTATAGGAAAACCCATTAAGACACCCATGGCTGTTAAGACAAATGATGTCGATCTGTTCACTTCCACTACCTTCCTCTACCAGATCTCCAGCCACACACATTGGCCAAAATAAATTACTGGAGTCTATGCCCAACCCCTGCCAATTCTTGTAAGGTATCCCTTGGATCCCAGATTGGATCTGAGAGATCTGGCCTTATTAAATTCAAACATGGCTTTCTAAAGAGAAAAAAGAAAGGATCTTTGGCAATCTCTTTTTGCCAGGTCACCTCAGTGCACATAGCACAATGCTTCTTTCCATGTGTTTGAATGTTTGACATCCAGAAGAGACCCTTGGTGAGGAACCTGCAAATCCTCAGGCTGCATCAACTGCAGCTGTATGGCTTAAGGCTCATAGCCTTGATACAAAGATTGCCTCTGCAGTGTTCACATTGCATTCCAAAAATGCATTCCCTGCAGGAAATGCAGGGAGGATGCAGGAAATGCAAAAAGGATTCCTGTCATGCCACCAGATGATATGGTGGTTTTGTGTCATCATAAGCCTGCAATATTTGTTTTCTTTGGAGATCAAAGCCATTATTTAAGCAAGTCCATTATTTAAGCAGGTTATTTTAGAAATAATCTCATTCCCATTATGGAAAGTAGAAGGGTTTTCCATTGTTCTCTTGGCTGTTGCTAACCTCCAGTGCAAATCCGTCTGCCTCCCATAGGTGTGTCTAAAGAGCTGCTGCATGAGATGTTCTTTGGAAAAGCTGGACCTTTATATTTTACCTACAGAAAAACAGTGATCTTCTGTTGGTATCAAGGGAGCTGCTAACGCATTGACAAATACTGACTTGCAAAAAGAGGCAAAAATCTCCCATCCAACTCAGATAATCCCCTCAAACTCAAATCCACGATGTGAGTCAGGTTTATTAATCTGAGGTCACTGATTGAAAGGTGTTCCCCATTCAAGCAGGAGGAAGAAGGGACAAACCTGAGTGCCTCAGAATATCATTCTCTTCTTTTTCCACCCAGTTCCAACAGCTCAAGCTCAGGCTACCCAGGGAAATTCAGGCTCCTTGAGGGCTTAGTTCAGCAAAGCTCACTCCTAAGACAGCTGGGCTGGCTGGCTATTTTGTGGCTGCTTCGGATGAGGTAAATGCACTGGAGCTCATGCTTCAGCACTGTGCTTGATCAGCGTCTAAAAATGTGAATGTGAATCTGAGATATTTGGGTCCCAGTTCTATAAAGCAGTTTGTGCCTGCCTAATTTCATGTATGTGACTATCTTCAGTAGAACTGAACCATGTGTTTATAGTAGGGACTGAGAGGCGCCAAGCTGAAAGACACCTGGTTTATTGCCAGCCAAAGAGCACCCTTTTCATATTGACTGTAACACTCACTTGCATCTGTGGTTTGATCATGTCATTTAACTTCTCTACCTCAGTTGTTTCATCTGAGAGGTCAGATTGCTAGGGTTTGCCTTTGTGACAGGTGATGTAGGAGGATTAATTCATGAGTGTGTACCCTGAACTTCAGAGAAGTCTGTCAGTATGCAAAACTATAATTAAGAATTGTTTGTCCTGCACTTGAAAACACTTGCACAACAGCCTTATCCTGAGCACAGCAGACTGTTTGCCACTACTGCTCAAAGCAGTAAAGGTTGAATGTGCTCAGCAGGATCAGAATCAGACTAAAAATTTACTTTTAAGACAGCCATTGGAAATCCGAAGTTTGGGAAGAACCTAAAGCTTTTAGAACCAAGGGAGACTCCAAAGGCCAAAGCAGTCAGTGATAGCTTTCCACCAACTCCAGCAGGCTTTGAACCAAGCTTGTATCTCCCACAACTGTCTCAGATAGTTATCACTTCATCACCATGCATACCTCTTCATCTTCTGCTTTTCTCAGAAAACAGGAATCCAGCAAGCTCTTCAAGCCAGGAGAGGAGTCTTTCTGACATCAAGGAATGCGAAGAAAACAGCATGTTGCTTCTGCACCAGCTATCAAAAATCTAGCATCCTGATTTAAAAATATAAATGGAAAAGAATTGTGAAAGGATCGAACACATACTTGTGCGAGTGAGTGGCTTTTTCCCTTGGGCTGAATTTGGACTTGGATTTGATCTTGAGAAAACTGTGGAGTTGTAAAGCTGGTTTGATGGAGTTGTAAAAAGTCAGCATGATGCTGAAGGAAAAAAAAACCCAAGCTTTCGGAAACAGAATAAAGAAGGATTTTTGGATTTGAGGGAGTCAGGAGCAGCACATCTGTTTTGCTTGTAGACGCTGGATCCACATGGAGATGGTGAGTGATAGTGAGTGGGAAATGACAGGCAATGCCCACCAACGCCCTTAGTTGTTCAGATAAAACCCACTTCGCAGGAGATTGAATCTCCATGCTAGACTATTGTATTGTCCACTTCACACCTTCTGCATTCCTGGTGAGAATTTCCTGGAAGAAAGGGGAAGAAAAGAGATAGATGCTGTATAGCCTGCTAGCCTGACTTTTAGTATGGTTATCTGAGGTGCAGAGGAAGATGTATGGAAACGGTAAAAACTAATGCTGAGGGCTATAGCACAGGAGCAGGCAGGAGCTGTTTTATTCAGTTGCTGATGGAAAAGTAAGGCTGAGGTAAAGGGTGGGGGGAGCAAAGGTAATAGCAGCAATTCATTTAGGGGGAAAAAATGTAGGAAAATAGCTCAAATGGAAAATGATGCTTCTTGGCTAGAGCATTCTGTCTGCACAGGGTGGGCCTGGCTAGATGTGGCATTTGGCACGACTTCCAGATGGTGGGCAGGAACGAGAGTGGGGTGGGTGGGAACTTCCTACAGCTTTCCTGCTGCTTCAAGTAATGTTGAATGTCGAGTCTGTGTGTCCATCTCACTGACGGAGGGTTGGTCTCTGGCCAGGGGCAGAGTGAGAATGAACAATTAGCTGGGGAAAGAGCAATAATAAGAAAATAAATGGTTGCTGGGGAGGTAGGGAGCACGAGACTGGGGATGTACGGCAGTGGGGCTAGGACCCTTCCCCGAGGGGGCAGCAGTGGTATATAGCAGGAGGGCAGGGGGACTGAGAGCTCCTGTGTTGGGGTCAGGGTTTGAGTGCTGTAGGAGGCCAGGGCTGTGAGGAGCAAGAGGTGGGGCTGGTTGTGAGGAAGTGGGCTGGTACATGAGAGGGTGGAAATTTAGAGGATGCATGCTGAGGTTGACATTTGGGGAGAGAAGAGAGAGAGAGGAAGAGTTTGAAAGGAGGTCTGGGGTCCTGCTTTGGAGAGGGGCAGGAAACTGTAGGAGATTTACAGGAAAAGAGGGGACAGGAGTCTTCCCCTGGTAGCCTGTTTTCTACCCACAGCTTCAGTGGGTAATGCCAGGCATACACTCCCTGTCACCTGATGCAAAGCTATACCTCCCTTCTTGCTCCGTCCTCCCAGGCACCCTGGGGCTCTTGCTCTCCTAGGACTTTCCATCTCTTCAGATGACCCTTCAAGGCAGATACTAGCCCAGGAGGCTGTGCAGTTGCCTTGTGTGGCAGGCTGCCCCAGAAAACCAGATACAGAAGGAGAAAATCTGTACCTCCCCATGCCTGGCGATGCAGCCCTCCGCACTGCAAACTGAGGCTGTTACCGTGGTGCTGCACTGGGAGAGTGGCTGTCTCTGGTGTCACGTTCCGGCCGGACACATGATACCTCCGGCTCAAGTCTTTTTCAGCTTTGGCTCCTGTTTTCTGCTGTGGGAACGAACGGTGTCTTCCTTTGTTTAGAAAATCTGCCGAGAGACCTGCCTGCAGAGACCTTGTTCAAGATATCAAAGTTGATATCAGTCTGTCCACGTTGGCTGGGCTTGCTCTGTCCCAGTGAAATGTGCTTAATTGTCGCCATTTAACCTTCCACCCGTCATTTGTGACTGATGTGTGCTCACCGCCTGGGGAGAGCTGGGGAGGGATATGGATGCGCCAGGCCGTTTCCAGCTGTTTGCTGTCCACACCTGTTGCAGCTTTGTTTAAGCAGAGGAAGCAGATCTTGTTAGTACTTTTCTCAGCAGTGTTGATTCCCTCTTTGGCTGCAGCATTTCAGGCAGTGGCTGCTGTACAAATGTCCCAGAGTTGCGGGCCATAATGATCTCATTTGGGGAGGACAGTGGGGTGATGTGCCTTACGTTTGCCTGGCTCTGAAGGCTTGTTGCATGTCAGTGCAGTCACAGTTGGAGCTGCAGCAGTCCTCCTCTGACTCGGGTTTTCCAGACACTGGTAATGCTGTAAAAAGCTGCTATTTACTTTACCAAAATAAAAAGGCCATTGAATAAATGTTTCCTTCCCCTCACCTCTCACGGGCTTGGTATCTGGTGTGCAGTCCCAATCCAGTCTGAACCATCTGTAGCAGGAGAAAGAAGACACACATGAAAAGGGGAAAACTGTGCAGGGAGACTTTACAGGAGGATGCCAGTGTCTAAGGAAGCCAAAAACACAAAGCCACAGTATCTTGGCTTGAAATGTGTGCTTCCCTTGATCATAGCATACCATACAATTGCAGTATTTGGCATCTCCTTTTGGAGTCAAGACCAGAATGGTTTATATGAGACTGGCTAAGGTTTCCCTAGAAAGGGTACTATTCTGTAGAATGGCATATGCTATTCAGGAGGGGAAAAGACCACCTGGAGTATTTCTGTTCTGCTCGAAGACAGTGTGCTCCCCTCACCTGCGTGTTTGACTGAGTGCACTTTTGAACACCTCTGCTGATGTTCATGCAAAACACTCTTTAGTCTAGATGGGCTACTTCGCTAGTGAATCTATCTGGTTACCATACCCAGGCACAAGGCAGGGACAACAGAGGAATCACTGAGTCTAGGGCAGATGGGTTTCTGAGAGAAAGACCCCTAAGAGTAACCATGCTTAGGCAGAGGTTTTGCAGACTTATTTTGAGATGGCGTTTGACTGATTCATCTGATTCAACAAAGCACTGTTGACTTGATGAACATACGGCTGCGTACTTCAGTCTGAGAGAGGAATGTCTCTCTTTCCTTATATTCTTCCTTTGCTTTTCTGCTAGGCACTGTATCCTCTGGGACAGAGCTGAGGAGCTGTGCGTGTCAGATTGACTTGTGGGGCTGATAATGCTGGTGTGATGCATGCTCTGTGCTAGAAGGCAGTGAAAAAGCCCCTTTCCTCATATCCTCCCAAAGGCCAAGTCCCCCCTTGCCCATATGGATGGCACTGCAAATAACCAACCCGTGATGCTGTCCTTTACCCTTTATGGGGCAAGTTGGGGGAAGGGAAGGAGTCTTGGTGATTTGATCCCTAGAAACCTCCCTCATTAGCACAGATCAAGCCACAGAAGCAACACTGAGCTCCTGGGAACTGACTAAAATTTGCTTTTTCCAGCCTCCACTGTTCGCGTTCCCATTGCTGGAGCATCCTGAACTCCTAGGCCTGGCCTTTTGCTTCCCTGTCAGAAGCAGGGTGGAGGGCTTTCCCCACCCAGAAGGATGTCTGGGTTGCACCCTTAGTGCTGGGGAGCAGCAGGAGCAGAACTCCTGCCAGTAGGACTTGGCAGCCCAGGTGGAATCGACTATTTCTCTGTCACTTTTGGAGGCGCTTGGGAAGAACACAGCCAACCTCAGCCTGGCTGGAATCCTTTCTTGGATTCTTCACTCTGGAGAGCTTTTAGTAGGGCCCCTAAGTGACACCATGAACGCTGCACGGGGCTGCCACTTGTGGGGGGAGTCGGCAAGGAAAAGATTTAATGACCTGTCCCTGCTGTGGGCTCATCAGTCTCCCACAAACTCTCAGGAGCTGTGGCTGTTTTCTGGGGAGGGGATGGTGCTCTTGGCTGTCACTGGTGGCCTGCTCAGAAGGTACAGACCCACTGCAGATGGGCTGATTTCAGGACTCTGCAGCCCTTTGCTAAAGAGACGGCCAAAAGGAGAGATTTGCTGGAGATGGGGAAGGGCAAAGGTTAAGATTAAGAGAGGAGGTGACAGCAGAGACCTGGGAGGTGACAGTGAACCTGCCAAAGCAGGGACATTCAGCAGGGTCCTTCAGTTTGCTGTGTCACATTTGCTGTGTCCTTCAGTTTGGCTTGGGCTAATAAGGAGGTTTCTAAAGACTCGCCCAGCAGGGGAGGTACCTGTGCTGTGACATCCCTGGTTTTTGGAGATAAATGTCAAATTGGAGATCCCCGAAATCTGATGGGTGGAATAACAAGCTTCTGAGATTTCCCATCAAATGCTCTAATTTTGGCCAGTTACAGGGCTCCCCAGGCAGGGAATGTCGGTCATTTCCTTTCCTCCCAAGAAACATGTCAGATGGAGGAGGGAGTGAAGTGAAATCTCTGGAGACAAGAGATGGAGGGTCTGGAAAAATTATGTTTCCTGGAGTCCTGGGCATGGCAAGACTCTCGAGAATTGTCAACGGGGGAAGGAGCAAGACGAGAGTCAGTTAACCCCTAAAAGGGAAGTTTGCAGGGGTTTTGGGTGGGAGGCCAACCCAGCCTGACAACCTGCGAGGAAAGACCCACGTGAAGAACGATGATACTGGCACGGCTTGCAGCGTACCCCTCCTGACAGCAATGCTAGCTAACTAGCCCGTGCGTGTATGAACACATTCCCTGCCATGGCTGTCACCCTGGGCATTACTATAATGATTTATTAGTGCTGACCCTTCTTAAGAAATAATAGAAAGGTTACCCTCTTTACACATGTCCAGTTGTTTCCTAGTCTGCACCTTACCTCCTAATCTGCTGTTCCCCTTGTGCTGTTACAGCTACTTTTCCTCCCTTAATAAAAGAAAGAAAGGGTTGTGATGGTAACTGTTTTTCTGAGTAAAACAAGAAAAAAAATTGTTTTCCCAGCTGTGTCCAGAAAAATCCAGATACACAGAGGGAAATCCAATAAATGATTAACTCAGTCTTTCCATCTGCGGATAATGGTATTTCTGGTTGGGTTTTTTTATTATTATAATTTTTTTTTTTTTATCGCTAGCCGCCTTCTCCCTTACGGAAAGAGAGAATCTCTGTTTGACTTGAAATGCAATGTCCTGAGCCATTTTCTGGCAAATACCTGGATGATGGCTTACATGTGGTTTTCTGCCTTTTGAATGAGGAGGAACAAATTGGAAGTGAGTTTCCTGTACTCCTCTCATCTCCCTGTGAGAGGAGAATAATAAGCAAGAGAGAACCCTCATAGGCAAAAGATTACAGAGTTTATGCATTGGTTATTCTTTATAAACCACTGATTGTGATACACTCTTTTTTTTTTTTCTGAATGTGGTGTGGTGAGAGGAGGTATTTTCAGCCGTGAATTTTTGACCCAGACGATTAATGTTTGTCTTGGGAAGTGGTGGAAAGAGGCTGGTGCCAGCTGCCTGGAACAAGGACTGACACAGCAATGCTGTGATTCTCAATCCATGCATCCACCCAGGCGCTGCCCTGCTGGCGAGGGGAAGCACCCTGTGGCCCCACGTTGTGACCAGAGGCAGGTTTGATCCATGTGGTATGGTCAGAAAAATGGGTTTGGTTTGCTGCCCTGCTCCCACTCTGGTGATCAAGTGTGGGGCTGCTTGACGGGCACGTCTGGGCAGCCCCTTGGCACTGTGTAACTCACCCATTTTCCTGTTTGTTGACCTCCCGTTTTCCACCCAAGACTCCTTGCAAGCAAGCAATCCACCATAATTACTTTTTTGCCTTGTGTCCCAGTTTTGCTACATGGCATACCCAAACTTTGTATTTTCAATACCGTTACCTAGGCAACCTCAGATGATAGGATTACTGGAGCATCACTGGCCTTGCAAGGCTCCACTCCCCAAAATATCCCCAGCAACTGCCTGTGCATTTGGCCACTTCGCACACAACTCCCCCTTAACCAAACCGTGAAATCCAACTGCCCTTCGTGGTGCTTTTGCACTGCTATCTGCCGCGGCCCGCAACTTCTGATGTCCCCTCCGGTTTCCTGTGCCCTTTTCGCCTAGCTGAACCTCAGCCCAGCGCCCAGGCCACAGCTGGGTCGCTGCCTGGCGTCGGCTCCCTGCTCCCCATCGCTGCCCTTGGCCAGGGCATTTGCAGCAGCCTAGCCACGGAACCAGGCTGGACATTCCTGTGGAGTTGACTCTTTGCCGTCTTCACAGAGGTTGACTAGTGGGTGCCTGCCTCTGTCTTTTCTTTTTTTTTTTTAATTCTAGGTTGGGCTGTGCCAAAATACATGCCGTATGCTCGAACTTAAATCCTTAATCAATTCGGAGCTCTCTGTAGATGTGACAAGCCCTCATAACTACTTAGCAAGCCGACAGTTTTTGTGTCAGCTTTTGTTGCAATCATTTTTTTGATATAACTAACTGGAAACTTAAATCAAGCCTTTGGACAAAAAATACAGATTTCCTTCATGAATGCACTAAACCCACCCCATTTCTCTACTGATTGACGGTTCACAGTTATGTTTTGGGATTTAATACGGCCCTTGTGCAGAAAGCGATGATCGATGGTGTAAGAAATACCGTCTTCCCTTGTGCAAATCTCAGGACAGCTGGTGCCAAACCCCATCACCCTCCTTGGCAGTGAAGCAAACCAGCAGCTAGATGCCAGCGTGGCAGAGGCTTGCAGGATCCTCCTCCCCAAGGCTAGCAAATGCTCTCCTCTCCCAGTCCTATGGCACAGACCATATACCAGCAGCCTAAATGTTGGGTGACTCAGGCCAGATGCCTGGATCAGAGAGAAAAGGTCAAATTCTTCTCAACTGAACACAAATAGGGGAAAAAAAACACCCTGGAGTTCTGCGGGATGCAGCGGCCGCAGCTGCTATCTAGGGGCCCAGGGCTGGGTGATGGGCAGCTGCCTTGCAAGGGGCAGCACCAGCCCTCCCCTCAAATCCGGCTTTTGCTCCCAGCTGCCTCCTGGCCCGCAGCGGCATTGCCTCAGCCCTGCCAGGGAGGAGGGAGGCAGAGCATATCACCTCCTCAGAGACCCAGGCGCTGGGTGGTTTCTTTTTCCGCTGTGTTAGCCAGCTCAGATGTGGCACAGATGGGGAACCTGCAGCCTGTGCCCCTACACCGGCTCCCAGGGCCTCAGAGGCACCCGAAACAGATGGGACAAAACTCTGCTGGTGCCAAAATGTGCTCGGCGTCGCATGCCCTGGGGGAGAGGGGTGCAGCCTTCCAGCACATCACCCTGCCCCGCTGGGGCACTGTGGTCCATGGTGCGTGTCGGCCATGGACGGATGGGCAGCGGGCTGCATCGCAGGGACATGCTGCGCCCACGGGTGCCGGGCTCAGCGCTGGCACACGGGGCAGAGGCGGATGAGGCGGGGGCTGCGGGGAAAAAATTCGGGACCCGTGCCAGCCGTTTCGGGGGATGGAAAGCCAGGTTTTCATCCGACTGTTCCCAGAGGACAGAAATGACTGGACTGGAGGGCTGCTGAGCAGGGCAGGCGGCAGATGCTGTGCTGCTCCTGGGATGCGTGGGTAAGCACAGCTTGCGCTGCTGGGTAGCCGGCGGGAGGCTTGGGATGGGGAGAGGGGAAGTCGTAGGAAAGAGCGGGATGCCTTCTGAGATACAGGGTACACCAGGCCTGAGGCACCCAGACGACGGAGGCAGTGCAGTCTCCTGCAGGGTGGCACGGGTGGAAAGCAGGAGCAGCACCGCTCGGGTAATTACGGAGCTGGAGGTGGTGAGAAAGAGGGGGTTCAGGTTAGGAGGAGCAGCCAGAGCTCTGCGTGTCACAGGCCTGTTGGGAGTAGCACAGGGAGATGCTGCTGGATGGAGCCTCCAGACGAGCTGGAAGAGCCCAGGGATGGTGCTGCCACCCCGTCTTACTGCCAAAGAGGGGAAGCTCCAGGACAGGGTGCATCATGCTTTATGCCTGGACTTACCTTTATCCTGCCAGAAATGGATTTTTTTTTTTTTTGGTGCTGGAGAACTGAAAGGCTGAGGTCGCCTTGTGCTGGCAGGGAGCATGGCTCCGGCGGTGAGCCGGGAGGCCGATGGGGAATAAGGCAAGGACTATGCTTTCTCCTCAACTGCAGACATGCGGCTGTGTCCGGGTGTGGTACACTTACGTCAGAGACTTCATGGTGATGCACTTCTACCACCAGGACTGTCCAAAGCCTGTCATAACAGCAAAGCATCTGGAACAACCTTGCCTTCCACCTAACACACAGCTTTGTTTTCCAGTGCAGGGGAAGGAGCAAACATGAAGTCTTTAGTGAGTCCTGGTCCTTGCTCCAGATTGCTCCAGAAATTTTGGTGGGTTAAAAAAAATAAAGCTTTCAACTGGTACTGAACAAAATGCAAATATGCCAAAACTACAGAAACTAACATCCTTCTTTTGCCAGTCTGTCAGCTACTTGTGTAGCTAACTCCTGTAAGTGGGCCCATGGGATTTGGGGGCATTTTCTAAAGCGCGGCTTCCAATGGGGAAACCCCGCTTTTATTACAAAGGACAACTTGCGGAGTTCCTGGTTAGAGAAATCCTAACAATATGACTGCGTGCTCAGAAACCTGACGATGCAAGAGAACTTCCAGTGAACTGTGAAAAAAAAAAAAAAGAAAAAGCAGTTTTGAACGTCCAGATGGGGTTACTCCGAAAACATCTCTGCTCTTTCGCTTTGTGAAGCCGGGCTGCGAAGGAAAGCCCCAGGGCTGCAAAAGGCCTTTTGGTTTTTTTGCCGCAACGGGGAGCCGCACCGAAGGGATTTAGGAGCAGAGCGGGGTACGGCACATCCCGCTCCCCGCGGGCTGCGGCCGTGTCCCCCCCCAGCGCCGTTGCCGTGGGCACGCGGTCCGAGTTGTGCTTTTCACTCGGTTGCTTCGCTAATCCTGGAATAATTCCTCTTTTTTTTTTTTTTT
>NW_009216225.1:0-20736 GCF_000690835.1 Fulmarus glacialis
CGGAGGCGCGGAGCCGCGGCCGGGGGCGTCTGGGCGGGCCGGGCCGGGCCTGAGCGTCCGGCTGGTCTTTAATCCAACCCTCTTCCAGGTATTGACATCGCAAAGAGCCAAGGAGCCCGGTACCGGCTTGGTCCAGAGCTCGAAATCTGGTAAGAGCGCTGTGTTGGATCTGGGTTTGGTACGTTCCCAGTTAATCACTGAAGAACGGTCAGTGAGAAAATCAGCCATGTCGTACTCTGATGCCCAAAGCGTTACTTAAAGCATGCGGCTGTCAGCGCAAAGAGAAGCACTGTAGTTGCAAGCACAAGATTGGTTCTCTTGTCTTGGAAACGTGACCAATAATAACGTGGTACCAATAATTTTTGACCTATTTCAGCAAGTCTTGCTTCACAGACACTGCAGCGCTTTGAATTCTGCCTAGGCCCCGGCTGCTGCTCTTGAAAGGAATACCCCTGCAATGCCACGGAGTTTTAAATGCTGTCAATAGGGATGATGGTGACGGCACTGCTTCTGCATGTTCTGTATAAATTGCCCGTGTGGATGAGATGTTCCTCGTCTGAAATAGTTCTGGTCCCTTGGCCCTGGTGCTGATTTGGCTGAATTTTTTATTTCTAATGTTTTTATATGCAGTGGTTACGGCTGCTCGGATCACTATTATGAGTCTGACACGCTCTTGCATTCGTTTCAAGTTCTGGCAAAGCTTTTGGAGTCTCCAGCTACTCAAAATATTATCTGTGATGTGGGAATGTAAGTTTTTTTTGTGTACATATGATAAAGGAGTAGGTCTTTAGGGGCTGCTGCCTCTTCTGTGTTTCTGGATAGCGAGGGCTCTGCACCAAACTTTTAAATACATCTCAGGAACTGCACTACTTTCCCTTTTAATTACCATGACTAGGACTGCAACATCCAAAACACTTTCTGAAAGGTAGTCCTTTCAAAGATTTCTGGTGGTTGAGCCTTTCAAGAGAGAAATAGGATAATTACAGTTCTTTATTGGAAACCTTAATGGCTGGGCCCTATTGCCACGAGTAAGCTTTTGGGTAAGACTTTGTATTATATGTAACGCAAAGGGCTTTATAAATTGACTCTCTTTCCGGAATGTCAGGGCTAATGTAACTTGCTGTGACTGGCAAATATCCTTATAAGCAACATATGTGTATGTCAAAATCACTGAAAGCGTTGTAAGTCACGTGCAGACAGTGATAAATTATAATGGTAAAATTAACATATGTACACCTACTTGTTTTGGTATTGATATAAATGCGTAAAGCTAGCTTTATTTTGAACTAGCCTGGTAGTAGCATAGGGAGTCAGGTTTGATTAAATAAGTTAGACCAGCCAGGGGGATTCTTCTGGTCTGCTTGCGTTTCTCAGGCATGCCAGTAGTTGATATATCTGAGACTGACAGAATGGTCAGTAACTCTGATTTTTGCAAACAACTATTTGAATTAAAAAATTAGAAGCTGAAACTTGATATGTTGTTCTGTTTAATTCCCTTTAGTGATACAATGTAGAAGTGTTGTCTTAAAAATAGTTTTTGTGCAGTGAAGTAGATTCTGTAGCTTTTTTATTTCATTTAATAAACTTAGCTGCTGGTAACTTTGCTTCTTATTTTCACAGGCCTGTTCTGCACAGAAATGTTCGCTACAATTGTCGAGTGATCTTTTTAAATAAGTAAGTAGTTCTTCGTGCGTTTTGTGAGACAATGCATTAGTGTATCCTTTCAGAGACCTGTTTGGCCTTCAAGAAAGATTCTTCAGTGCTATGTAGAGCGATCTCTATCTACTAAATTTTAGAGAGACAACTAATGTTTTCCATTCTCTTTTTCCTTTCTGAATTTGTAGAAACTAAATTTCCACTGCTTTCTGAAAGACTCCAGAAAAAAACCCTTAAGTCTGCAAACAGAAACTTTAAAAATTATTGTACGTAGTAGTTGTTTAATGTACATCATAATAGAAAAAAAGAATTGGTATTACTCAGTGTTCTTATTTAGTCTTATTTGGCTGTACATCAGGTCGTAACTTGCCCTTCCTGTTTTGTTTTATGTTTTAAGGAAAATTCTTCTGATCAGACCAAAAATATCATTGGCAAATGCAGGAAACTACAGGGAACTTAGATGGTTTACCCCGTGGAACAAAGCAAGGTAGGCTGGCTACAAAACAGTGTTTTAAAACACAGAGGATGAAAGCTACATACCTTATGATGCTGCAAAATACGCTTGGTGCTCATCTCTGATGCCGTGCACTCATCCTGTACTCAGAGGATAGTTCTAACTTGATGGTCTCAGTAAAGTACTTCTGAGAGAGCCCCTGAGCATCTGTCCTCTTAAGCCCAGTCAATTCCAGATGACGTCTGAGTTACTCGTGTAGCAACACTGCAAAAAGAGAAATTTCTGTTTTGTATTTGACTTGCATGGTGGGCTCTTTGTTAGGTCTAGTTTATAGCTAGGATGGAGCATTGTTTACCACACATTTCTGAAGCAAAGTGGGATGTTGCTAGCTTATAATCTTAACATTTCTGATTAATTTCACAGAAAGTATGAAGGTCCTTTTTTTTTTTAAACATACACAGCCCTGTACAACTGAAGTGCCATTTCTTTAATCAATGTTAGAAGGTGACAGAATGTGGAGATTAGAATCAGTTTTTGTGCTGTGATTTACGTAACGATGTATTCACAACCTATAAACCTGCTTTAGGCACGTGGAGGAATATTTTCTACCCAGGATAATTCAGGAAGTGACTGGACAGGTAAGTTTGTAAAGGATTTTTTTCTTTTCTTTTTACCTTTAGCATGTTCCAGACTCAGCAATTTAAATTAATAGAATTTGTGGCATAAAACTGTAGTACACCAAATTCTGCTGTCAGTCATGTTGCAAATTCATAGGTTTCAGTGATAGTTCTCAGTTACATTAAATGAGAACATAATTTAACCTTGTTTATGTTAGTATTTGGCAGCAAAACAAGTAAATTTTAAATTTGCCTCGGTTATTTATATATACAGGACCTTGACGATTGTCTTATTTTGCACAGTTCTGGTACTGAGTTTATTTGTGCTTGAGGCTAGAAATGACTATGTGTTTTGAGGTTAAAAAAAAAAAAAATAACCTTCTTGATTAAGAAAGGTCTAAAACTTAGGTTATTTCCTCCTAAAGCATGAGCATGATTCCTAGCAAAAGACAGTCTCTGTTTTGTAGATTGTTTAATTCAAAAGCAGTTGTCCTGTCCTGAAGCAAAGCACTGGATCTGAATAGTACTGGAATTTCAACACAAAATTTCAGTACAATCCAGAGATTAGCAGTTTAGAGCTTATTGTTTTTACTTAAACTTGGTATAAAATGAAGGAAGGTGTAATGTGATTGATACTGTGTCACTCATTTCATAGAAGTGAGTGTTCAATTTCTTTTTCTTTTTTAGATTTGTAGTTAACTTTTTGAATGGAATAGATTCTTCTATTACATGTGTGTAAGGATGTTCTTATTTTTTCTCAGGAAACCGTTCCTTTTGGGGATGCAGTTCTAGCAACCAAAGATACCTGCCTAGGCGCAGAAATATGCGAAGAACTCTGGGCACCAAACAGGTAAAGGAGAAGAAGAAATGAAAAGTAAACTAAAACATACACTGGACCTGCCTGAAATAAATGTTTGAAAAAATCTGCTCGTTATTCTTCCAGGTAGCATATCTTTCAGAAAGTGCCAGTAAGCTAAAATATAATTAGGAGCAATAAATACATCATGGGAAAGATTTCACTAGGCTAGGTGCAGGATGGCAAAAGAAGTTTTAGGTACTTAAGCTGAATTCATTTGAAACAGAATGTAAGAGAGAAATGCAGAAAAGAAGCGGAATGAAAAAGGTGACTAGAGTGCTCCCATTCCGGATATTGTTCAGCTTTTCGTTCAACCTGAGGTTGAAATGTCCTCTCTAGATCCATCTCTGTAACTTGATCTAGAGTCAAGATGACAGTTATTTTGTTTCAATTTTGTCTAGCAATTATAATCCCGTGTTATTCCCACTTAGTGTGCCTAGTCTCAAAAAATTGAGAGTGCTTGTAGGTTTTTTTATTTTATTTACTTTATTCTTTTATCTTTGGCTTTGACCAACTCCTCCAAAGCATTCCACTTAACAGGCAAATTGAGCTTTTATATTTGACAAGCTAGAGCATGGGCTTCTAGGCAGCATCACTTTGAAATGTATCACTTTTTTTTTTCTATTTAGCTGTTAGCTTAATCCTTCTGCTTTATTTTTTAACCAGCATCAGACAATACATAAAGACGATGCAGAAGGAAACAAAAGGTCACTAAGGGAAAGCAAAGCCTAGTGCCCTTAAGTAATATTTCCTGTTATTATTTTAGTTCCTGTTACAATTTAAAGTTCTTCCCAACCACAATGAAGATCCCATTCACAAAGGTCTGATGCGAGGTGGGGGTGGAGATATGGTGGCATGAAAGCTGTTGCAGTTAACACAAAATAAACAAAATGTTCCCGATGTTTTTCCAAATCTCCCAGTTACCAGACATTCATTTCCTTGTAACTGCAGAAGGTGTGGTATGTTACAGGCAAAGATGTGATTTTTTCAGTATTTCTTGCTTTTGACATTGGAAAAAGAAAAAAGCAGTAAAAGTCTTCTTCTCATGATTCTGTTTGCTTATGCTTTTGGATTTACTAAGAGAGAAGGAAAACGGGACAACTGACATTGCAAGAGTATCTCAGTGTTGCCCTTTCAGACCAAGATTGTCTCATTCTCTCTTTCTTTGGGACCCAGGCTTCTACAGAGTAAAGTAGAAGCCATTTCATTTAGAACAGAATGAGCAAAAGCCCTTCTGCCCTCTGCAGCCACTACTGGTCTTTGACAGAATAGTCATGCAATGCAAGAAAACAGATGTTTCCGAGAGTCCTATTCTTGTTTGAACTAAGACATGCAGAAAACTGGCAATGACATAGATACTTGTATTCGTCAGTGGTTTTAAATGATACCTGCAGTATTCACAGCACAGTATTGGCAGCTGAATTTTTTTCTGCCTTTTGCTTTGACAGCCCTCATATTGAAATGGGACTTGATGGTGTGGAAATTTTCACTAACTCTTCAGGGAGTCACCATGTGCTGCGGAAGGCTCATGCCCGGGTGGATTTGGTGAATTCTGCCACAGCAAAGGTATAGGCTTAAAAAAAAAAAAAATTTTTTTTGGTTGTGCACCTTATTTTTTTTTTCAGAACAGTCTCCTCTCCTGTGACAGGACATAGCATGAGCGTGGGGGCCTTGACAGTCCTTGTTGTTAGTTTCTTGTTCTTACCTGTAATTACCTTCCCTGATTGAATCAGCTGTAGGGGAAGAGCTCTCTGGCTGGGGGACTGTACTTCTTTGGGGTGCCCTGCTATATATCATGCTCTAATGTGAAGCACTGTAACCTGTTTCCAGCTCTGTGACCCCAAATGCCAGAGGCTGTTTGACTGCAGGTCAGCTCTGTCTGGTCTGTGGAGCAGCGGCCTAAAAGAGCCGCTGCTTAAAATATGTATTTTCCTACTTTGAAAGTTCTGTTTATTTTAAAGAGAAGACATTTACTTATTAGACTGTAATCTTGTCTAACAGTGATGGGGACAAAAACAAAGTAATGAATGTACATTACACTGTAAAAAATGTTTAATTTGTACAACTGCTTTGTCATTGTAATTTAACATGCTTTGGTTATATTTAACAGTATCTGCTCTGTCCTCAGATATCCAAACACAGCCTCTGTCATCATCTTCCTGCTTTTCTCAATCTGAATTTGAACTTAGAATTTCAATTTAGAAGTGCATGCCTCTCTATTTGGGCTAAGGGAATGACTCTTGCTAATAACAGAAGACTGCTGTCTTCCAACAGTGTGAAAGGGATAGAGCTCACTTACTACATTTACTTATGTAATTACTTGTTTCTGTCGTGTATATCACATGCAAATTACTTTTTCAAATGACAAGAGAGAGTCCCAGCCATAAATCATTCACAATGTAAAGGCAGAGGAAGATTATAAGAAGGACAGGAACAGAGAAATAACATTTTGTCTTTTAATATTCTGTCAGGTGCTATATTCTGAAAAGCATTTTTTTGTCTGCATGTTTGTTTTCCTCCCAGAATGGTGGAATATATATTTTAGCTAACCAGAAAGGCTGTGATGGTGATCGTCTGTATTATGATGGCTGTGCCATGATTTCAATGAATGGAGAAACAGTTGCACAAGGATCCCAGTTTTCACTCGATGATGTGGTAATATATTCAAGCTATAGCTGCTAGTTACAGCTGAAATTAGTATGGCTTCATTTATGGTCAGCACGTTCCAGACATTCCAGATACGAGGCCCATGTCTCTAGACTAAAAACATATATTTTTATTATGCTATTCAACTAGATCCAAGGTTTTTCCTAGTTAAAGTGCCCAGACCTGATCTACAGTAGCTCTCCTGCTTTTGCGAGTGAGGAAGAGCTGTCGTAGTGGAGGAACTTCATGAAAATGTTTGCATATGCAATCACCATGTTTAGGAGAGACCCTGTTAATTTACATTCCCTCATCTAAGAAAAAAAGGACAAAGATTGCAGTGTTCTAATTATGACCTGGTTTGGTAGACAAAAGGTTTGATAGGTTGAGCTTTATTTCAAAAAGCCCTTTCTCAGTAGTTTTGTCACCAAAGCTATAGGTTTCCTCACATTATGTGCCAAATTAATCTCTTTCCCCAGTATGTTTCTTGCCTTTTCCTCTTGTCCTTTGCTGCAACTGATGGTGAACCTATTGTTCAGCCATCTGACAAGCGCTATAAATTTGTTGTGGTTTATGAGTGTCCTACTGCACTCAGTGAAGTGAGTCAGTTGTGCTCGCTTTGTAACGTAAGTAATTCTACTGAGTCAGAAATGACTTGTGAAGTGAGCATAAAAATCTATATTGAAAAAAGTTGCATGCATTCTTCTTCCCCAACATTTTTTGTAGTCCAGACCTGTCAAACATTTTTTATCTGTTTGTGTAGAATCAATCTAATGTTGAAAGCCTTTCCATAGGAGGTGCTGGTTGCCACTCTGGACTTGGAGGATGTTCGAAGTTACAGAGCAGAGATTTCATCCCGTAACTTAGCGGTAAGGATTCTTTATGGAGGTTATGTTTGTAAACTCTGCCAAGTTTGAATAGTTGAATTTAAAAAGTACTTGCATGTCTTGATTTTCACAGTATTTTATAGATCTGATGTTTTATAGCTACATGCTACATTAAAACTGATGTCTTCCTAATTCTTCTGTACTATTGCTTAGGCAAGTAAAGTGAATCCTTATCCCAGGGTGAAAGTGAATTTTGCTCTGTCGTGTTCTGATGATGTAGCTGTGCCTACTTGTATGCCAATCCAGTGGAGACATCATAGTCCTGAGGAGGAGATCAGGTAAGCACATACTGCATTTGTTGCTTGAAAATCATTTTGATTTAAAAAAAACCCAAACAAACCTCAAACAAACCAAAAAAAGAGATAAACATAAGATCTTATTTATATTTAAGTAAAGTAAGTATCTCATTGGAAGACCACAGTAAATATGTTGACTTGCTTAGGTCTTATTCCATAACCCTCTTAGAATAAGCATACTCTGTAATTTCAGCCTTGGTCCTGCATGTTGGCTCTGGGACTATTTAAGGCGCAGCAAACAGGTAAGAACAACTGTTTTTGTTCTTTGCCTTGGCATAAGCATCTTCTTCTGTGCCAGTAGATAGGGACAGTACACATTACTATCCTGTGCTGCTCTGAATGTAAAGTGATGTTCGTCCAAGATGCAAGGTTTGAGTTTTTTACTGGTATCTCATTCAGACTTAAAATCCATATGCAAAGTGTGACTTCAGTATGTTCTTCAGACCTTTTCCTTAGGAATCATGCTTGCTTTGAAAGCAACAGTCAAGCTTACCTAATAAAGGGGATTTCTTTTTCTTTGAAATGCTGTTTTTTCAGTAAGGAAAATATTTTAATGGCATAATGGAGATGTTTAAAATAAGCGAAGTGTCATGAACTAGTAATTCAGTTCAATAGTGAAATATATATGAAAAATTTAATCCTTTTTATTAGCTCTTCTGTCTTATTAGAGGATAAAGACATACTGGAAGTTTTTCTAGCCAAAGCGTTTACACTGACTACTTGTTTGAGTATCCAGCTGATAAAAGTTTAAGAGGGTTTGCTAGGTCTGTTTTTTTGGTTTCCCCCAGCAGAATATAAGCAGACTTGAACAATGCATGTGTAATTCTTTTACAAGAGTATGTTTCTGACTGGTACAATATGTATTTTTCTAATTTTGCTATTTGGAACTTCTTCCTTGCTCTGTTTTTAAGGCAGGATTTCTCCTACCTCTTAGTGGTGGAATTGACAGCTCTGCTACAGCTTGCATAGTATACTCTATGTGTCACCAGGTTTGCCTGGCAGTCAAGAATGGAAGTAAGTAGATATGCACGTCTGGCTAGCCATGCTTACTGATGGTTACGGACGAGTTAATATTAGCTGGATGCAATAGATGCAAGAGGTGATTAATGGTAGACTCTTGCCCAGTTGTTCTAATGGAATCCTTTGTATCTCTTCAGAAATTCCAGCAAAAATGTGCATCCAGATTTCAGGTTCTTTGAATTGGCTTAATAGTTGTCATTTTGGGTTTAAGAATTGGATGTGGAACTCAGACTAGTTTCTGTCTAGAGTATTATTCAAAATGTTGGCTGATGTAGGTTTGGGATTTCAGTTTATCATGAGAATTCTCTATTAAATTCAGCACTACAAAACATGGTTAGGCATGGTTCAAACTCTTAAACTGGCTTTAAGTAGACCATATGCATTTAGCTAAGTCTTTGTACATGCTGGATTATATTTTCTATGAGTTTCTTTAAGGCGCAGAACAAAAGGATTTAGTATTTCTGTGCTCAAAATGAGGAGCAAAGTCAGTAATTCTTTTATTTGATATATGAAAATATGTTTGGGGATTTAGATGATGGAGTTGTCTTATTTGTGAGGGGCAGTGTAAAGCTTAATAGGAATACAAGAAACATGCAAGATACTTGCATGTCCTGTATAGCAGGAGCGCAACAATTTTCACTCTTATTCTATTTCTTTTGCTTTGTCCTCAGATGCAGATGTGCTGGCTGATGCGCGCAAGATTGTGAATGATGAGACCTACGTCCCTGAGGATCCTCGAGAATTTTGCAAGCGTATCTTTACCACTTGCTATATGGCTAGTGAGAACTCCTCCCAGGATACTTGCAACAGGGCTAAACTTCTGGCTGAGCAAATAGGCAGGTACAAATTGAGAAGTGCTGGAAAAAAAATCACGTTCTGGCAACGACTTTCTAAAACTTTCAAGCTCTAAAATAGGAAAAAATAGGAGAGGAATAGTAGGTGTGTTAAGGGGGAGTATTACAGACATTGTTATTTAAGTGTGTAAATGTGAGGCAAACTTAGAAGCATTTGGTGAAGGACATGGAAACTTGGAAACACTCTGGAAAGTGTTATTCTTCATGCCAGGTCTGAGATGGTAGCAGCCTTTAAAACATCATTTTATGGGTGGGTTTTTTGCTTTTTTTAATGCTATTTTATCTAGTCAGGTTGTGCTAGTTGAGTCACTTCTGCTTGAATTCTTCTCAGCTATCACATCAATCTGAACATAGATGCGGCTGTGAAAGCTATTGTGGGAATTTTCAGCATGGTGACAGGTCGAACTCCCCGTTTTTCTGTCTTCGGAGGGAGCAGCAGAGAAAACCTGGCACTCCAGAATGTGCAGGTGTGTTTCATGTAGGCTGAATCTGGTCAGACCCTTTTTTTTTTTTCCCCTTAAAAGTACAAAATGGTAAAGTAGCAAAGGGCCCTTCACTTGCATTGCTGTGAAAACCTGAACTTGCTGTGGTGTGTCCCTGAAGTTTCCTGGGCTTCCAGTAAATGCTTGTCTGCAGCAGAAATCTACAATCCCACATAACTCAGGAGAAGAGCAAGATAATTATTGCTCGTGACTTTTAAAACCTCATAGGATGGTCAGGAGGAAATAGTGCACGTCTGTATCTCATTAGTAGCATTGGTGGTTAGAAAAGCATTCCAACAGAAAGTTGCCAGGTCAGGAAAATGAGCACCAAAGTATTCTAATAGACAGGTCTGAGTCCCGTAAGGTTGTAGTAGGTCAAGACTCAAAAATATTGCCGATGTATACTATACTTTCCTCCGGTGAATGTTAGCAGCCTTTAAAAGGCTCTGTGTGAGATGTCAAGCTTACCCATTCCAATTCTTAGATGTCTTTCAGTTTTAGAAGGTAGAAGAGAATTTTTTTTTTTTTGCATCAGAAGGTATTTAATCTTCAATAGGCTTATTGAAATGCAGCTCAAATACACATTTCCAGTTATGCATTTTCATTGTGTCAGAACAGATTGGTGCTGTGCCTGGGTAGTGCTGATATACATATCATATAGAATCACAGAAAACATAGCTGCCTAGTGACTTCTAGTCCCTGGCTCCAGTTGTACCTTTCGTTGTCTTGATAGCTTTCTTTTTGGCCTGTTCTTAAAAGCTTACAACCTAACCAGCAACTCTGTTTTAATTCTGGCTAAATGTTGATTATCGCGTTTGATAGTTTTTATTAGTCGAGGATTTGATCTTTCTTCCCCTGCTATTACTGGAGAACTCCAGCTGTCTCCTCCGGAAGCAAACATTGAATCCTTTATCAGCTTTTTGGCACTGGGATAGGCTTTAGTCACAGAGGAGTGTGGTGATTTGCTTAACATCACACACAATTGTGGCTAGAACTGGAGGTTGAATTTCAGGTCTGTTTGGTATTATTACCATCCTTAGAAAAAGTGGAGTTTCAGAATGGGGACAGAAACAAAGAGAACTTTTTACAAATTTTATGTAAGTAAATCCCTTTAGTCTAAGAATCCATAAAAGTGTGTGTTAGACAGATGGTGTATCTGCATACTTCATCCCTCATGGATCCTTATTAGTGCTTGTAGAAGGTAGAAAATGGCAATTACTCCCTATTCTACAATTCAGAGTAGAAAAAACTTGCCCAGTCATGTAAGTCTGTGGCAGTAGCAGATACTGAACCTGGCTTTCCTATGAGTGTTCGGCATCTTCTCCACAAGACCATCCTCCCTGCACTAACATTTACCCCTCTCGCATTTGTTCTTTGTGGGTTTGTTTAGGGAATTGATTAATAAAAATGAGTGGGGAGAAATTATTCTGCTTTGTAAATTCGCTTTTTTTTTTCCATTTTGCTTTGCAGGCTAGAATAAGAATGGTCCTTGCCTACCTGTTTGCTCAGCTGACACTTTGGACTCGTGGGATGCCAGGGGGACTTCTGGTGCTAGGATCAGCCAATGTGGATGAAAGGTTGGTGAAAGTAGAAATCTAAAACCAAGTGAACTGGGAACAGGTCACTGCATTTCCTTGCAACTCTACCAAATCCCAGTGTAGATTATTACTCACAAGAGGTAACAGGCTAAGAATACACTCATAGCAGTGAAATTAATGAAAATAGTTGAATTGGCCTGAATGGAAAATTGTGTATTTTTCAGAAGTTTAGCCAAAGTATTGTCATAGTTTTCCAATAGAATGCTGTTCCTTCCTTAGCTGTTTTCAGTAGAGCTTGCCTGTGCCGTTACCAGGTTAACTTTCCAATCTGTTATTTGTTGTATTTTCAATTACTGTATTAGGAATTAAGTTGTGAACCTTGAGTTGAAAAATAGACTTTAAAAATCTGAAGTACTGTTATTATAGCTGCCTATTTGAAGACTGAAGCAATCGCCATAAGATTGTGAGATTGATAACCTCAAAAGCTGGGAGAGTAGTGTGTGCTGATTCTATGGGTGTTTTGGGGTTTATTTTTTTTAATTAGTCAGGACAGTATTTTAATTCTTTTGCATCAAATATATTACCTTAGCGTGGGCAGTTTTGCAGTGCTTCATAATGTTTAAAATATTTTCTTCCTCCTGGCAATTTCATGGCTTTAGGATAACCCTTTTGCAGCTGAACACCTGTTTGCCCCTTACATATAAATATGTTAACAATATGCAGTCTGTTTCTCCCTGTCTTTATATGACATATATATTCTATATAGTATAAGCTATTATACATTATAGTAATGTTACATTATTCTTTATTACTACTATCTAAAATTTCCTCTTTTGCTCAGTCTCCGAGGTTACTTGACAAAGTACGATTGCTCAAGTGCTGATATCAATCCCATTGGTGGAATCAGCAAGACTGATTTGAAGAGCTTCATACAATATTGCATTGAAAATTTTCAGCTCACAGCCCTCAGAAGGTGAGTAGTGAAGCAGTGGTATTTGGTGACTGTATTTGTATGCAGTGTATGTGGACTTCATGGTTTGGTTTTCTTTACTAACAGAGCTAAGATGCAGTAATATTGCAAATGCTAATAAAGAAAAGTATTCTGCATATCCCTCTGTTTTTAAGTGATTGTGTACGCTTACACAATGTAACTGGCTGGGTGCTGAAAATGCCGTCAGTCTTAGCAGTTACTGTATGCAAGCATTTGTGTTGTTAATTCCACTGAAGGAACTGTTTGAACCAGATGCTTTACGTTTTTGGTATAAAGCATTGCTTTTTAAACCTGGAACAGCTTGCAAGTACCACTTCTTCAGAGTTATCTAGTCATTTAGCAGCTTATGCCCTGAAAAAGTTTTGAATGAAGCATTTGTTTTTTAATAAACCAGACTGTTTGTTAACTAGTACTCATGAGACTGGGTAGAATTCATGTTTTTCTTTTTACCTGTTTCTTACAGTATCATGTCAGCTCCACCCACTGCAGAGTTAGAGCCCCTGGTGGATGGACAAGTGGCTCAAACTGATGAGGTAATGGGCACTGACTTTAAAATGCTCTGGTAACCCTTATCCCAAAATTTGTTTTTTGTCCAACAGCTATTGTTTGCTATTGTATGTATCCATGCTTATTGACAAGTATGTTGTAAATGATCTTAAAGCCATTGACAAGGCATTAATATCCCACACCAGCCTTATCTACGTTGACAACAGTTTCCAAAACAGCAAATGAACTTTTTTTGAATGATTTTGTATTTTGAGCACTTAGAAGGATGGGTGTTCGGAAATTCAGTTTGTTTCAAAGTTTCTTAATATTCTTAAAAAGAGAGTCGGTCAGAGCCTTATTGCTATTAAAATGACTGGTGGCAAAGCCCTTCCTCTCCTCCCCCCACCCTTCTCTTTGCTATCCACTTGGATAAGAGAGGACTGGTAAGCCTAACAACTACCTCTAAGGGCTGGTGGATATTTAACTGTAGGATATTGTAAAACCCTTTACGATAAAGCAAAGGGTTGCAGAATTAAATTAGTGGTTTTCTTAATTTGGCCTTACCTTACTGATATATACTACATTTAAGTTAGCTAGCAGGGAAAATGGACAAATCTTTCTCAAGAAAGAAACGTTTTCACTGGCCAAATCAAATATATTTATGGAAGAATTTAAAATCTCCCATTTCAGAGAGATTCCAGTGGTTTTTTTTTCTTCTGTTCATAACATTACTATCTCTCTTCTTTTTGATCATTGGCAATTTTATTTTGGTGTTTCTTTGATTAAACTGGGTTACTGTAATTGCTCCATAAAATTATTAATTATAATTTGCATAGTTGAGATTTTTAGTGACTTTCTGTGTGTGTGATTTCAGGCAGATATGGGGATGACATATGCAGAGCTCTCAATCTACGGCAAATTAAGAAAAATAGCAAAGGCTGGACCATACAGTATGTTCTGTAAGCTGATTAGTATGTGGAAGGAGATTTGTACTCCAAGAGAGGTAATATTAAAAAAAAAAAATCATGTAATGTCTTTGCCAAAATAGAGTATGTTTGGAGAAAGGTCGAGTAGAGTTCCTTTTAACTGAAAGGGATAGTTCAATTATACCGTGTTCAGAGATTATTCTACAGCTGTAGCAGAATATGCTGAAAAAACTGGTATGCATCTCTTAAACAAATGGAGCTTGTTGTCTGTGTGGCAAATTGTTAGAACAGTAATTGGGTAATTTCAAAACAATTACTTCAGAACTGTTTCCTCAGGGGAAAATTATTCTCTGAAATATACATGGCTAACTACTCTTGAAGCCTTTGGTTATGTATTCCGAGACAGAAAATGGCTCTTGCTTTGAAAGACTATTTACACTGAAGAGGTATCTGCTTTGCTGTTACGCAGTTCTTCCTTTCTTGTGCATGAAGGAAAAAGTTCAAATTGTCATCTGAGTTGCAGAAGCTAGTCCTCACTGTTAGATTTCTTGCAAGGCACTTCCTTATTGGTAAATGTTAGGTGCAGAGACCGAGGTGGTGTCTGAAAACGGTCTTAAATGCCTCTTGTAGGTAGGGTCATCCACAGTGATTCATACTAGTAGTGGTAGACAATTTATGTAAATGTTAATGGGAGAAAATGGATGTGTAAAGCTAGAACACATTCTCAGCTGAAGTTTTAAATACTAAGAATCTTCGTCTGATTAAAAGCTATATTCTTTGTACACCAGGTGGCATCAAAGGTTAAGCATTTCTTCAGGATGTATTCCATTAACAGACATAAAATGACCACCCTCACTCCTTCCTACCATGCTGAAAACTACAGTCCAGATGACAACCGATTTGACCTGAGGCCTTTCCTTTATAACACCACATGGTCCTGGCAATTTAGGTGTATAGATAAACAGGTAAATGCCCTCTACTTCTTGTATGATTTTATATTTAAAGCTCTCGCAATGGGACAAGCCCAGTTCCAGTGAATATCCAGCAAAAGACAGCTAGCATTTAGGATAATAGTTTAATACAGAAATAACTGTGATTGTTTTCACATAACTGTGAGGCTAAGAATTCTCTGGTTTTAGTGTAGGCTGGTTTTTTTTTGGTTTTTTCATTGTCATACTGCTAGGAAAGCAAGAAGAAGGAAATAAAAAAAAGAGAATATATGTACTGAGGCCAAAGACTAATAGATGTACCCATACACATAAAGTCTTGTGCTAATGTGGAGAACAAGCTTATGTGTTTCAGTTTCAGTTCAGGACCTGTCTGAAGGGATCTGTTTAATTGCAGGATTAAGACTTGACCTACATCTGTGTGGGAAAAGCCAGTAAGAGGCAGCAATTCATTGTGAATGCTTCTCCCACCTGCTTCTACAACAATACCTTTTTTGAACCTCAAGTCAGTTGACTCACAAATACATGTTTGCTCAAATACAGCAACAGTAATGGTACAGTGCTTAATTTGAGCACTGTGAGGTGTGGAGGGGCTCAAGCGACTATTGGAACCGTGCTTAACTTTTTGTAGTTTTCAGTCACACCTTTGATGTTATTTTAATGCATTTTTATGGCAAAAGTGCTGGGCTGAGGAATTTTAGCACCTTGAAGTTTTTTCTGCCAGAGATTTTACACCTCAGTTGCTTTTAAGAATATGTTTATATATGTAATAAAATATTAATTCCCTCGTCTGTGAAATGCCAGACATGCTGTAATAGTGTTTTATTACCTTAAAACCTAGGATAAAGGCTACCATGTGCAGCACTTTTTTGTAGGTCTGTATGGTGGGGTTTTTTTTCCATCGTTTTGGACTTTTTCCCACTGAAGTCCTGGACAAAAGTTCTTTTGGCCTCAGTGAGAGTTGGGTAAAATATTTTTGTAGGGTCTGGACCAAAATGTAATTATTTTATGCTTACAGTAAATGTGATTAAGATCTTTTAATGATCCAGGATATTGTTACACCCTTTAACTAGATTTGTATGTAATAGCAGCTGTGCTATGCAAGGGTGCTAGCCATTGCAACTTATTCCTGAAAACTGGGAGTCAAGCTTGGGGAAGAATCTGTTTTGTAGGCAACAGTAGCCTGAACTGATAAAGTTCAGCAGTAACCTGAACTGATAACTCATTGTTACGGATAGCTTTTTGCAAGACTGGAAAATAATGACTTGCAATAATGTGAGTCAAATCTGCCCTATAAAAGAAAGGGAATACTGTAAGAGTTTCCACTTATTGTGCATATTCAGCACAATTTTAATTCTGAAGACAATCACTCTCTAGGACAATGTCTCACTGATAATTATACTCCCAGGACTTAATCTGCACTTAAGGTTTTTCTGGCATAGTAACAGCACTGTGAAAGTACGGCATAAACTCTAAATGATACAGTTTTGCCAGAAAACACCTTTAGTTAGGTAATGCCAGGTTTTTCTGTAGAAGAGTCATGTTACAGCTTGAGCTCATTTGTGAAGGGAAAGGGTTTTGAGTGCTAATGGTAGAGAAATCTGTTGGATTTGTGGAAAGTACTTTTCTACTTGGACGTTTATAGTGTAGTCAAGGCAATTTAGTTATCCACTCTTTTAAGTGCAAAATTCCCTCTGTATTTGCTGCAGAAGGAACAGGGGTAAGAGGAGGTTGAGATCATAGCGTTTGCTGGGAATTGCCCGATTTGCCCTTGGAGTCTTAATTCAGCGCTACTTAGCTGAAAGGTTCCACCTGGATAATAAAATTTCTAATGGTTTAGAGCAACTCTAGGAACTCCTGTAGCACTGTCTGTAGCTTCTGCCTTTGAGTTACGTCTGAGGTAAAGGATGTGTGGTCAGAGCAAGCACTTTAACAAATTTCTAGGTGCCAAAATGGGATTTTAATAGCTGGCATAATTTGAAGGAACTGTGACATAGCTCAGAAGAAAGCTGGCACACCTACCCCCAAGGATTAGGTATCTGCAGTCTGTCTTCTGCTTTTTCCAGTGCTTACTGGTCATACCACAAGATTAGCTGCGTTTGGTCAAACCAACAGATTTATCAACCTGAGAATCTTTGTGCGTCTCTTTCACACAAGTAGCAGATGTTGAAGGAAGAACATAAGAACAGGGAATTTATAGTATGACCCTCCCTGTATATCCCCTCAGGTTTGGGGAATGTAAAACTGAATTTTCCAGAGTTAGAGATAATGTGCAGAACACTGTGTTTAGTTTGTGCTCTTGGTCTATCCTCTATGAGTTTGTAGAATCCTTTCTGAAACTATTTATATTGTTAGTCTTAACAACAGCTTGGCTTAATGTAAGGTAATTCCTTTTCTTAAGTTTTAAGAACAGTGAAGGTCAGTTTTATAAAATTGTGTGTCTATGCATGAAAAGCATTTCCCGTGTTCGTTTTAATTATTCTAGGCAGGGTTCCAGCTTATGGCCTGATCTGATCTGACAGCTGTCACTGAAAGGGGCAGTGTTGTCTCCCTTCCTGTCTCTCCTGGCTTCTGAGATGGCTTTGGTGCTTATCTCACTCCTTGGTCAGCCAAAAGAAGTCACCAAACTGACAAAAAACTAGGAACTGATGGGAGCATACAGCTGGGGGGAGGTTAAAGGGGTGGGTGGGAAGAAAGTTTGACCTTCTCTGTGGACTGCAACTAACATCCTGTTCAGCTCAGTTGTGCCCTAGAGCGTATCCCACTGTCAGTTCCTGATAAATCTGGGCTCTACACTGTTTTGTAATGGAAGTCTGAAAAGACAGGAGACGTTAAATGCAAACTTATTTTTACTATTGAATTAGTTTCCTTTTAACTTGCAGGTATCCAAGCTAGAAAAAAAGGAAGGAATTTCTGTAGTTGAAGATGTGGACTGATTTGCTGTCTTGTTTAATTGTGGTAATTAATTTGCTAAGCAGAATGTTCAAAACTGGAGTATACTGTGATGATGAGCAGAGATGACCCAAACAATTGTTGAGATGACCATTGTAAATGGTATTTGTAATCAAGTCCTTTTTTTTTATTGACTCCCTGTTTTGTTCCCAATATATTTAAACCATAGTTTGGCTAAGTAACCATTTATTAAGGATTTACTTCAACTACTTGAGTTAATTGCCTTTAGTTGAAAATATTTGGATAAGCCCATCAATCATAAACAAATGCAGGGTAGCCTTTTGTGAAAGTGAATACACATACAAATACTAAGTTTGGTTCTAGTAATTTGGATATGATTTTTGAGTAACATTCAGCTGAAAGTATAAAATTTTAACGGTTCTGGCATGTGCTGTTGAGGGGAAAAACTCATTTTACTTTGCAATAAACTTGTAATTTTATAATGCTCTTATTTTACGTGTTTTTTCTTTAGCTAGCATTGGCTATGTGTTCTGAATGGCCACATGAGGTCTAATTCAGCAAGGTACTGGAAGCATGTCTAACTTGAAGCAGATGGATCCCTTGTTAGTGGGATCCAAATTAGAGTTTAGCTTCCTGTTTTGCATCTACTTGCTGTGTAACTTGTGACAATTACCTTTAAAATTTCTGACTTAATTTTCTCAGAGACGAGTAATACCTACTTCATCAGGCTGTTCAGGGATTGTTTAATGGTTATTGTTCTCCAAGATCCTCAGCTGTATTTTAAGGATTTTGAATAAAGTTGGCATGGTGTCTTTTCCCTCCTGGCATTTTTGATGCGTAAGGGTAACTTGGTGTGCCTGAGAGAAGAATGTCTTCTGGTGCATGGTATCTTGAATAGAGAGGACACACATTTGGTATCCATGCCACTGTTGTTATTCCTATATGCTCTGGTGCTGCCTGTCCAGGAGCGGTGATCTGTTATCACTGACGATGCCATCAAAGAGTGGTAGGACTTGCCGACATAATCCCTTTACTGTTGGAATCAAGCTCACTGGGTGTAAAACATCTGGAAATGGAGCGAATATTGCAGAATGAAGTATAAAGCCAGCTTCCTCTGAGTTCAGTTAGTGTGTTACCCACTTTCTACCTACTGTTTGCAAAAGTTATTTTAACTCCACGACTTCACTGATCTCTTAAATGTGTCCAGTGCTGTGGAACAATAAAAAAAGTAAAAGGATAGGCTTGTTCCTTCAGTTGAATCCCTTTTCTGCTTGTTCATTTAATGTTTGGCCATTTCTGTTGCTTTTTAATTTGATTTTAAAGGTGCGCTTTTAATAGGGGAAACTAGAAATGCATTTCTGAGGTTCTGGGCAAACAATGCTATGACTGCGACAGCAGGGGAGCTTAGACCAAGTGAGACTTTTGTTAAAATGGTTGTACATTGTGCTAATGGAAAATGTCTGCTAAAGGGCATGTTCTCCACATTTGTTTTCCACAATCCAGAAAGACAGAGTTGATTCACTTGGAGTTAAAGATGCGGCATTGTTCTTGGTGGGTTTATTATATGGTATTCGTTTAAATACACAGCTAACTTACCTTAGTGGATGTTGCTGGTACTAAGGATGTTTATGTTCATCTGACGGAAAACCCCAGCTGAGATTTGCCTTCCTTCACCATCAGTTGGGCACTTCCACTTCCCGTTCCAGCCAGAGGGAGTGGATGAATTTTGAACAGAAGTTCAGGAATCTGTTGTGTATTTGAAGGCTTCTTAATTCTTTTTTTCTTCCTGAAGTTATTGATTCTCTTTCCTGACAATCACAGAAGAGGAAAGAAGGAAACATTTGCTTTTGTTCAAATGAAAAATAATAGCAAAAATAATACAATGTTTACATGCACTCTCTGTTACTGTGGTTACCCTGAATATTTCAGACACTTAGCGAAAGGACAGTTGTGTTTCTTAGCAATGGCACTTACAGCACGTATGCAAATTGCATTTTATTTCTTACCTGCTAGTGCTGAGTACAAATTGTACCAGCCCACCCCTACTTTCCTGAAATTTTCACTGTACCTGTTCCACCTGATGCCTCTAGTTGAACTGTTATGAACAGTAACTCCAATTTTACCAGTGCTTTGCTGTCTATTGAGAATGGGAAATAACAGTAAGGTGTAGCTGCTGACGTTCACTTTTTACTCGTGATGACTATTATGGAAAAGGTAATGTCATGGAGTTTTCCTTTTTATCTTAAGTTTGCCAAAAAGGCTGGATCTGACCCTGACTTATTTAGAATTCAGTGTGAAACAGTGATTTTTTGACCTGTCAGTCATGCAGCTGAAGGCAAAAACTACCCCATTGGTAATTCAACAGTCTAGGATGGACCTGCTTTTACTATTCAGGCTGGAATACTGAAGAGATGGATTGATACACTTTCCTGTTTATTGTTTTGCTGCCATAGCTCCCAGTATGTGGCAGAAAATAGTGTATAGCTGTCAAATTATCCCGACCTCTACTCTTTTGAAATTGCAGCTTTGTGAAATTGAACAGTGAAAGTGTGTATGAAGGGAACTGCGAGGAAAGGGGGAGAGTAGCAAAAGTGAAGCATCTTTTAACAGTCCAAGTAGCATAAGCTAAGTTCATAGTTGCTTCTGGGATGCCTAGGTGACTAAATACAAATTAAATACTTTCTGTGACTAGGAATGTAAATGATTATTTAAGAATGTGAATAGAAGCAGGAAGCAATAATTTATAACCTCGCTATTGTTTTCTTAGTAAATCCTGACCCCAACCCCGCCGGCCGCAGCGTTGTTCCGCAGCTCCCCGAGGCAGTGACTAGCTTAGAGGTACGCTCGGCCGAGGATACCGAGTTCACAGCTGCCGTGAGGTAACAAAGCTGCAACTCCTCATGAGGGATATTTTTTCAAAAAGCGTAAACGACGTCTGGGCTCTGCTCTAAGCTCGGGTGAAGAACAACACTTTTTACCACAGACTTACTGCCACGTCTTTCATCAACCCCCGACTGCTTACAAATACTAGTTCCTGAGGCGGCGGACGTTGCCGGGGCGGGAGACGGTGCCCTGTTTGCTGCCAGAGGGAGATGTCTGTCCGGGGGCAGCGCCGTGACCGACGCCGGTTCCCGGCGGCAAACCCCGCCGCGGGGACAGGGCGGGCGGCG
>NW_009216226.1:0-785 GCF_000690835.1 Fulmarus glacialis
GATTCTATGATTCTATGATTCTGTGACAGAAGAACAAAGAAAGATTTCAACAAGGTGTGTATTGTTCTGGTGGGGATGGACCAGTATACCCAGGAGGAGCAGTGCCCTGAAGGAACCTCATTCCTGAGCATCTCCTCGGCTCACAAAACCAACTGTTGTGTCAGGTTTAAGTTTCTAATGGCGCTGACAGGCAAACAGGCGCAAAATGGACTGAATTCAGCCTCTTGCTTTGAGACACAGAGTGAAATTATGATTCCCAAACCTCATCAACACAAAGCACATCTTCGACCAATAGAGAAAATAAAACATATGAGCTGAATGTCTCAGCATCAAAAACAGCTCCAAGCCTAAAATATTGTAAAGGTGCCTTTTTTTATCATGGCCTCTGCATCAGGGGGAATTATTTTGAGGAATAGATACTACAATCCAAAATATGTTAAAATCTTTGCTGAAGATTTTTCATCCTTTTTCCATTTACTAACAATATGCCAATAAAAAAAGTTCAGCACAACAAAATGTAGATGGGAGTCCGTTTGAGATTAAAATATACAGCAAGATAAAACAAGAATTGATCTGAGACACAAAATACAGAGGGCAGTGTGAATCATTCCGAGTTTAAAAATACATCTGTCTTCAATGTCTGTCTCTTCGCTTTTTCACATCATCAGAGACTAGAAGTGAAAATAAAAGATACTTGTATGGCATAAAAATCTCTTCTTGATATATTTCCAAACTCCCATTAAAAATTCTTAAAAATGCTTGACCTTATACTGTTTGACACTCTT